>NC_046156.1:25103460-25353460 GCF_011064425.1 Rattus rattus
TTATGGATACCTGCATTTAACTTCAGGGACTATGTAAACACAATATATATCAATATCTATATATCTATATATCGATCTATATAAACTACTAGCTTTTCCTTTTTTTTAAAAAAAAAGCTACTCATCTAATTCCTTCATTTTCATAGTTACAAAGATAACTGCTTTGAAAATACAAAAGGTTGCCTCTAACAACAAAGAAAATGTTTTTTCTTATTTTTTTAATCCAGACAGTATTGCTGAGCCAGTAACAGTGGGTTTCCAGTACCTTCTATCAACTAAAAGTAGACCATTTCTTATTCTCCAAGATTCAGTTGCTAGTCCTGACACGTCATAGTAATGTCTGCCTTCTGATTGGCTGTAACTAACAGAGTGTATGCATTTAGACAGCTAGAGCACTTTGCTGCTGTTAATCCTTCTCCTGCTGGTTTCCTCCCTCATGTAAAGCCATCTGTGGGTCAGAGTTTCCGCATAGCACAAGCTTCCCATCCTGGGTTCTACAGAATTGGCTTCTGACTTAGCATCCTTGTCCTTCTACATAAGAATTACATGGGAACACCTGATAAGCTGTGTGTCAAAACTACAGGAATAGTCTGAACAAACCCAGTTGTGGGGCAGAGGCCAACACACATACAGACCACGTAGGGTCAGGGTGTGGAGTGTTCTGGTCCAGGACCACACATTTTGTTCCGTTGATGTTCTGGGTTTCTCACTCATTCCCTTAATAACACCAGAAGCTTTTTATTTTTCCTACCACCTAGAAGTGTAACATTCCTGAAATAGCTTCATAATCTGCTCTTTTGATGACCTCTGATGCTTTCCAGCCCTTTTGTTTTCTTCTTTCCTTAATCTCACTAAGTATCTTCTCAAATCTATCAAGACTTACCCCTTCCTTTCTATCCTTCAATTACCTCCCAGCTATCCCTGTCCTTTCCACCCAGCCTGGTGTCCTTATTCTATCAACTGAGTATTGCCACAGACTCTCCTGAGCTTCTGTGCTTTCATAGATTCCACGACTAAACCTGGAAGAAACCTGGAAGGACTCTCTCCACTTCCTTTCAATATACTTTCACTACATACTTTATAAGACTCGGGCACAAGCAAATAATTTTCTCTCTGTCCAGGGGAATGCCCATGAAACAAATTCGTAGACTCATTATTAAAACTACAGTGAAAATGAACTCAGGTAAGGCATAAATTCATTTTTTTTAAAAAAAAATGAAACTTAGCAATTGCCACAAAGTAGTGTAGCTAGGGTATTGCTTCTGCCGAAACAGCCTACAGCTCATGCTTGCTTCTAGCTGGTGGTTTTCCTGCCTGCCCTGTGTCGAAAGATGGGGGTGCCCTACTGCATCATCAAGGGAAAGGCCAGGCTGGGGCGCCTGGTCCACAGGAAGACGTGCACCACTGTTGCCTTCACACAGGTTAACTCAGAAGACAAGGGTGCTCTGGCTAAGCTGGTGGAAGCTATTAGGACCAATTAATGACAGATATGACGAGATCCCGCGCCACTGGGGGAGGCAACGCCCTGGGTCCTAAGTCTGTGGCTCGTGATTGCCAAGCTGGAAAAGGCAAAGGCTAAAGAACTCGCCACTAAGCTGGGTTAAATGTACACTTAAGTTTTCTGTACATAAATATAATTACAAAGTTAAAAAAAATGAAACTTTAGACAAGGAAAACCCAGCAGCCATGAAGCCGGATGTATTTTGAATGTGTGCTGAATTCAACACTCTTTCATCAGTTCACAGATGGCTCTGGTCCCCATTCCCTTGACATTACTCCAAACCTATCCACCCAAAAAAGAAAGAAAAGAGAGAAAGAAAGAAAGAAAGAAAGAAAGAAAGAAAGAAAAAGAAAGAAAGAAAGAAAGAAAGAAAGAAAGAAAGAGAGAGAGAGAGAGAGAAAGAAAGAAAGAAAGAAAGAAAGAAGGGAAGAAGGAAAGAAAGGAAAGAAAATTTCTCATGACAGACTACCCTCAGCAGACATCATTACTTCCTGCTTCACAGAGAAAAATTGAGGTCATCGCCCATGTATTCCATCAATTCATCAACACTCCACACTATTTTTGAACCATGCTGTTTTGTTTTCAGACACAGAATGGTTCTTCCTTCTTCAAGACTGAAACCTCCAGGCCTGGCGCTTGTTCTCAACCTCCCTCAGTTCCTTCCGAACTTACTTCATTCACAATATCATCTCATCATGCTACATTTAGCTCTCAGCTATTAGGTTTTCTCCCCTAACTCATAAAAATCTGTTACGTTCTGAATGAGATGCCCCTCATAGTCTAGGTACGTTAACTCCTGGTTCCCAGTTGGTGGTGCTGCTTGGGAGGCTTAGAAGGGAAGACCTTGCTGGAGGAACTGTGTTACTGGCTTTGAAGATATACGGCCTCACCCTCATTGCAGTCTGTTCTCTCTGCTTCATGCTTAAGATTGAAGATGTGAACTGATATCTTGTTGTTCCTGCCATGCCTGTCACCTGCTGCCTTCACTATACCATTATGGGCTTTAGCTCTTCTAGGACCATGAGACACTAAACTATTTCCTTTATAACTTCCCTTAGCTGTGGCGTTTGTAACAGCAGCAGAAGAAAAAAAAATCTACCTCATAAATACCATTCTTTAAAAGGAAGAAGCTCAGATCTTTTCTGTCTATCTCTAACATATCCCACCTCTATTCATTATTAACCTTCTTTTCTGATTCTTTTTTGACGGGACCTCATGTATCTCAGGCCAGTCTCTAACTTAGTATGCAATGGAAGATGATCTTGAACTTTAGGTCCTCATGCCTCTTCCTCCCAACTTTTGAGGCTCTAGGTATGGGCACTCATACTAGGTTTATGTGGTTCTGAAGGCTGAACCCAGAGCTCTAGGTAAATATTCCTTCAACTGGGCTATAGTCTTCTTTCGTGATCATTTGTGAAAAAAATATCTGCTTCCTGTCCTACTTGGCTTAAGCTTAGTACCCAGTATTGGTCACATTCTGGTTCTGGACTGTGCGTCACCAACTCAGTGTCACCGCCATCCATCTAAGCTCCTGAAATTGAGAAACACTGTTCTCTCTGTGATAGGGGTTAGAATTTTTCAAAATGAGAAACTCAGGTGATAATTAGGCTGAGATTATTCAGAATTGGACTTTACCAGGAGCAGTTGGCATCTGTGTTGTTTGCGACAAATTGTCAGCTTGACCAACTAAAGAATCAGCTGTGCTTCTAGGCCCGCCACACCTGTGAGGGATTATCCAAATTAATATTGTTCTCTGAGATAAGGCCTTTGAAGGATTATCTTGATTATCTTAATTAGTGTGAGAAAATCTGTCTTGACAGTCAGTGGGACCGCATCCTGGGCAGGGAATCCCTGGCCTTATGAAGTAGAGGAACTAAGGAGAGTTCTACCTTGCACGTGTCTCTTGCTTTCTGTCCTGTGACAGCTTACAAAATGTGACCAGCTGTCTCGGGCTCCTGCTGCTGTGCCGTCACTGTCATGTTTCAGAAGTGTGAACCAGAATAAAGCCTTCGTCTTTATCAGATAATAAAGTTGCTTTATCAGAGCGCTTCATCACACCCCACATAAAGAACCTAAGTTATATAACTATATATAACATATAAGGGAGATGTAGAAATGAGACTGGTGTGTGACTTTCGGGTAAGCTGTTTTCCTCTGAGGCGGAGACAGTGGCTGAGGAGCTCCCTCTGGTTATGCAACTGCATTACAGTTTCCAGACATGCAACAGACTTTGAGAAACAGTTGCCTTAGTGATTTGAACTGAGATTCTCAAGTCGATTTCTCTGACCTATTAGTAACTGCCTCCTTATTCTCTGTGGCAGCCCTTACCTCATCTCCTATAATTTCCCAACCACTATGGTCAGCATTTAATTGTGTGCTAAGCCTTTAATACACAGACTAGAGAGAATGGCATATTTCCCCAAGTGCCAAAGGAATCCACTCAAAGCACACCAGGATCTATTCCAGCAAAGAATCTAACAACCTCCACATTCGTTACCCAGAACATCTCCACCTGAGACTAATCTAACACTGTTGCCAACATTAGTATATGCAGGGGGAGTGGGACAGGCATGCTACAAAAGGAATGCTTCTATATATGTTGACATGAAGGATATTGTATCTTCCATGGTAAATTAGTATAAAATATTTTCTCTGGTTTATAGCTCTGCACATTCTCCAAACAATTGAACTTTCCGAAGTCTATACATGGAGCATCTGAGATAATGCTAACACATATAAAGGCTTCTCCCCTTCTGGCCTTTCATTTTCTGCATTGGGATATAACTCAACTACTCTCATACATGTTTTAGATTCTGTCATACATGTCTTTGTGTTTCTTACTGAATCAATAGATAAAAAAGAAGCATTAGTTAAAATACTCTTTATCTGAATAAGGAAATGTAAGTCCTTTCCAGAGTTCACAGGCTCAAATGAATAGATTGAATCAAAGAAATATCTTATCTGTATCCAAACCTAAGAATTTCACCATTTTCCACCCCTGGGGAACATGTAAAAATAACACCAATTATCATATATATGTGTATGTTCAGAATAGTCATCTACAACTGTGGCATAAAGAAAAACAATGAAATCAAAATTTTGTGGTATGTTAAATATATATCAAATTGGATTAATGAGTGAGATTTACTTTTATAATATTTTGACAATAGTGAGGTTCCATATTTTGCCGGCCCATGTAAAACTGGCCCTAATTTTGTAAAAACTAGATCAACATCATATAATGCTTTCTATATAATATAATCAATTTGGCCAGCATCTTAACTCCAAACACGAATGTCTGAAATGACTTATAGTTCCCAAATCAATTCAGATGTGGAAAATCCATGTGTGGTACAATAGACCAGAAGAATTCTGCAGGTGAAACAAACAGGAATTGGAGCGTGATAGTCATTTTAGTTGATTGCATTGGAGTCTGATGTTAGAAAGTTATGATGTTACCATAGAAACTGCTATGGCTTAAGTGTAGTTATAAATATTCTGCAAGGAAAAATTGCGTTAATCAAACACAGAGGCACAATGTTAAAAACATTTAGTTGCCTAAAGAACAATGCATCCTACTTGCCGAGAAGAAGTAAGGAGCATCTTAGGAAAATAAACAGCACAGAAACCAGGGTGATGGATGAAGGACCCTCAGGAAACACTTTTTAAACTGAATTTTACATCTTTGAAACCCACCGAGAACAATATGACCTCAAATTCCAGCCCACCCAAACAAAATAGAAGAAATAGAACCCCTAATGGTTCAATCTCAAAAATCAGATTAATTAGTCTACCTAGAGACTTCTGGTCACAGTAGATATTTGGTAAATATTTATTCCCTAAATGCGGTGTTCAGAAGCAGTAGAATGCAGTAATGCTTGAGTGACAATGTTCACTGGGAGCCAGCACGTAGCCTCTGCTGCTTCTGTTCCTAAACCAGAGACAAGTAAAAGAGGAAATGTGATGAATAGTGTTTAGCAATGTGGTCTTTAGTACTGAAAATCTGACAAACATGATTGGCAAACAGATATGGAAAAATGGGTTTCCAACTCATCACCCCAGATCTCAGTAGACAGTGCCCTGCATGCCAACAGACCTAGGCACCAAAGAGCTCCTCACATATGGCTTGTCTTTGCAAGCTTTGACATAGAGACTCAGAGCAGAATACAGTCCTTCCATTTCCATAATCTGCACACTCAATGAGGAGGACAAGAGAGGGAGCTGGAAACTGTAATTTTTTTACTTCAGAAGTATCAGTCACATAGTCTGCTCCCCACATTAAGAAACATGTGAGAATGAGGAGAAGATAAGTCATGATTGTTCCATGAAGAGAATGAAGGGAATGGCAGCCATATAAAAGAATCAGAATTGAAATGTGTATGTATGTATGTACATATGTACGTATGTATGTATGTATACATGTGTGCATGTACATATGTATTATGTATGTACATATGTATGTGTGTATCTATGTATGTATACATGTATGCATGTACATATGTATTATGTATGTACATATGTATGCGTGTATGTGTGTATGTATGTATGCATGTACATAGGTATGTATGTGTGTATGAATGTATGCATGTATGTATGTATGTAAATACACAGCATATATCCCATCCTAATAAGCTTTATAATCCACAAGTAAAATATTAATTGAATGAGCAATTTTAACCCAGAATTACACAGATGAATAGTCTGAGAGCTTACACATGAAATATTTAACCTGGTGAAGCTGAAGAATTCTAACCAGCAATCTCAGTGTTGAAGCAGAGAGTGAGAACATTGCTAAGAATTAGCAAAAGAAATCGAGAAAGTGTTTCTCTGGCAAACAGGAAATAACTGCTCTGGACTACAGCAAAGACCAAGAGTGTGGTATAATCGTCAAACCAGAAGAAGCCCAGAACTGTCATATTATAATATAAAGTGGAGAGAAGTCTAGATTCTATTGAGTAATTAAAGAAAAATTTAAAATGATTATTTAGAAAAATAAATAAAATTGACAAACTCCTTGAAAGGAGACATGAATTAATAAAATTGTGGGATATTAGAATTAGAGAAAGAGGATATTACAATTGACACCACCAAAATCCAGAGATAAATAAAAATGATTTTAAAACAGTTTGAACACATTGGAAAATTTGAAGAAATGCATCAATACATATGTACATATGTGCACATATATCCATACACACATATATACTTATGTATACATACATGCATGCATACATACAGACACCCATATGACCAACTAAAATGGAATCAAAAGGATATGTAAAACCCTAAACAGATCATAATAAGCAATGAGATTAAATTAGAAATAAAACGTCTCTAAAGTAAAGCTGTGGATCAGATGATTTCATAGCTGAATTCTACAAGACCATTAAAGAAGAACTAACACCTATGTTCCTCAAACCACCTATGAAATAAAAAGGAAAAGGAGAGGAATGCTTCTGAATTCTTTCAATAAAATCTACATTTTTTTCTGGGACCAAAACCGGATAAGAAAATAACAGAAAAACAAACTATTGACCACTTCTTTGATGAGCAGAGAAGAAGAAAATCAATAAAATACCTGAACCCACACTATACAATACACTAAAAGTAACAGGCTTATGTTTGACAAAAGCATTTTCAAATCAAAAAAGAGAAAGAATTGTAAGTCAGAATGAGAGATGCTACCTGAGATATTTAAGTGGAAAAAAATGCAGCACTTACATCTTTCTTCATCTATGTACATACATATCCATGTATATATGCAGCCTACAGATTTGTGTATACATCCAGGTGCATATGCAAATGTGTTGGGGGGACATGTCATGTGAAGACCTGACGTAGGTCCTTGGCGTCTTCCTCAAAGCCAGTAGTTCCCAGCCTTCCTAACACTGTGACTCTTTACAGTTTCCCATGTGGTGGGGAGCCTCAACCATAAAATTTCCATTGCTATTTTGTAACTGTAAGTCTGTTACTATTATGAATCACAATGAAAATATCTCTGCTTTTCAATGGCAACCCCTATGAAAGGGTCATTTGACCCCCAATGGAGTCGTAATCCACAGGTTGAGAACCACTGCTCTGAATTTTCACCTTATTTTTGTGGCAACATCTCTCAAATGAACCTCACAGATTTAGCTAGACTCACTGGAAGACCTTCCATTATCTACCTGTCTCTGCTTGTCAGGACGGGGTTACAGACAATGCCATCATGTCCGGCTTCTATGTAGGTGTTAGAGATGAAAGCCAGTTCTTCATATCTATGTGTCGGGTACTTTACCAGATGAGTCATCTCCCCAACATATGTATTATTTTTAATGAAGTTGGTGACTTGGAAGAGTGGACTGAATAAGAAAGAAACCTTTAAAACTATATTTAGGAAGATGTGTGTGAATAGAAGAAACTCAAGCTTTGGTGATCTTGAGAAGATAACCTACACGGGGATAAGAGAAATTAAGATTAGTCTATGCTGGTGTTGAATGCCTAAGTGGGTTCTAGTATCAAGTCCAGGAGGAGGCGGTTCAGAAATACGATGGAGAAATATCACGTTTACGTTGGCACAGTTTTGATATGGCTCTCTGTAGAATATCTACTTGTCTTGGTCAGGGTTCTAATGTTGTGCAGAGGTACTGGTAACTCTTCTAAAAGAGAGCATGTAATTGGGGGCTTTCTCACGGCTTCAGAGATCCAGTCCATTATCACCAGGACACGTGGAAAGCATGGCGGCCAGTAGGCAGGCGGACAGCAGAAAAAGAGGAATGCGCATCTTCGGTGGGCTTTTTGAAACTTAAGTCCACTCCCGCAACAAGCGTCCTCTAACAAAGCCACACCTCCTAAGATCTACTCAAATAGGGCCACTCCCTGGTCACTAAGCATTCGGATAAACAAACCGGGTGGGGTGGGGTGGGGTGGGGCGTTCGTATTCAAGCCACCTCACCAACACATATGGGTCTCAAGCTCAGGAAAATAAACTGGATTCTAAATTAATATTAGTGTCAATGTCACAGAAGTCATGTATGAAGCTTTAATTTTTTTTTTTCCAGAGCTGGGGACCGAACCCAGGGCCTTGCACTTGCTAAGCAAGCGCTCTACCACTGAGCTAAATCCCCAACCCCGAAGCTTTAATTTTTAAGGAATTAACTTAATCATGTGCATTTAAGAACAGAGGTATTTTTTAACTACCATTCTGCAAACTCATGGTTTAAAATTTTCCTTCTTCTTCTATACAACCCCCAATATCTTTGCTAGGGCTTCTGAAATTATAGTTTCACTGATGCGGTCACTCACTTAAGGCACATATATGAACTGTGACGATATGGACCTTTTATGGTGCTTTATACCTATACTATATTTGAGATAGAAACCCAATTCATGAACTGCATATACACTTCGAGAAGAAAGAGGTATCGTTGGAAAAGTAGTGAGGTCTATTATACAAAGAAGACTCAGCCCCAGATGTTGGAAGGAGTGACTTAGCACATTCTTTAAATAAAGAAATATTCAGATTACAACATTAAAAAAAATCAGTGTCGTGTTATGATTTAGATGTGATTATCCAAACAATAACAACTTAATAAAATACCTCAAGGTAAAATAAATTTTGGTGAGTAATTGTTGATTCTGTTTTAAATGGGATTCGTATGCTTAAATATCAAGATGTTCCCACGGAATGATTTAGGGCTCTGAAAACTAATGTAAAATGTTCACTCAAACAAGAATTCTAAGCTAAGTTTGGGAACGCTAGCAGGAAAAGAAGGGAATTGCACATTGTGAAATACCCCCAGCTGTTACCGTGGCCACCGTGGGTAAGGCGCTAAACTTAGCACATCCAAACAGCAGTCCCAGGAACTTCATTTTCCTGTGTATGCGAATCAAAAGTGCACCTTCTATGTGAATTGACTTTTAAAATCTAACGTATTTCGGTCTTACTTCCAACTCAATTTCGTTTGAAAGGTCAATTATGACCTTAATTTTGCCCGTCGTATCTTCTGATTTCTTTGGGGGGATGTTAAATAAGAGCTTTTGGAAAGTCACGCTCACCTCCCACCTCCTACGTGCCAGATCCCACCTGCTGTCTTTGTCAATCAGCCAGTACAGAGACCATCCATGTAAACTACTAAATTGATACGTACTAGGATAGCTAGGTATCTTCAAAACCTACACGCATGCATGCTCACACGTGAGACAGTCAAGCAGCTCATAACACCTGCAGAAATTAAACAGAAAGAAGAGAATGAAGTAGTGAAAACCAAACCTTGAATACAACACACACGTGCGCGCGCGCGCACGCGCACAAACACACACACACACACATACACACACATACGCATACACGTATGCACACGTGCACACACATGGACTCACAGGCACATGTGCACACACACATGCACACGCTCATGCTGCACACATTTAGAGAAACCTTGCATGGAGAATCAACATTGTGAAAAAGCAAGAAGTTTATTTAGAAGATATAAAGATCTGTGAGATGTTTACGCCTTTATACTTTTGGTTTTGGTTTTAGTGTAGGACTAGGAGCAACTTCATGGAACTAGAGTAGAGACAGACAGCTGGGGAGGGCCAGGGAGCCGTGAGAACAGCTCAACTGTAGGTAAGGCATCCAGGACCAGAATACACAGGGTCTCAATACCGCAGGGCACGCAGACGTAAGCTAGTTATAGGACGGTACTGAGATCTCACTTCAGGGCTTTGATTGATCTTACCTGGCACCACAGCAAGCACAACACTGAAACTGGTGCAGACGAAAGGACTTTTGCGCTTTCACAGACTCCTGAAGTCAATCCTCTGCCCAAGGAATACAACTGTGGCTAGTCCTCTGACACCTCAGGCTCTACGGCCGTGAATGACAACTGGGTGCTTCCAGGGCTTGATTACTCCAGCTGATGTCAGATTCAGAGCTGTCAGATTGCAAGATCACTCTCAGTTGATATGATCTACTCCTAGGTATTGAAGGGCTGACTTGCCTTATGCAAGTCCTCTGTTACCTTCCGTTGCCTTTCTTTCCTCAAGTCTCTCTGAGCCTTCTCTAACCCTAGGGCTGTGAGAAACCACACCGATGCTCCCTGACCTATGACTGTCCCATGTTTTCAGGCTCGGGGTAGCTCAGTTATCAAGATTGCCCTTCAAGACGGCTCCCGGCCACTGCTCTTTGAAGAATGGGATTTCTCTACACTTCTTACCTATCCACTGGTGTCATCATGTCTCATCATACCTAAAGCTGGATTGTAGGCTGGTCATAAGTTTATAACTACCCATCAGTTATCTCTTGACTAGCTTATATTTTGGAAAAGGCTTCCTTCATTAGGTTTTTCATTTATTTTAAATATATATTTTAAACTCTAAAGATGTTACTTATTCTATTCTGTGTGAACAAGTGTTTTTTATCTACATGTATGTATGTATGTGCACCACATGAATGCCAAGTGCCTACATGGATCAAAAGAGAGTGTCAGATCCCTTGGAACTAAAATAATGGATGGTTGTAAACCGCCATGTGGTTGCTGGGAACTGAATCCGGGTCTTCTGCAAGAGCATGTGTTCTTAACCATTGAGCTACCTCTCAGCCAGTCACCATACAAAGGAGCAGATTTCCTCATGACATTTGTTTCCGTATGTACAGGTATACATACATACATACATAGTTTCATACATACCTGCTTCTCTCTCCCATCTCCCTGTTCTTCTCCCAATTTGCACCCCTCTAGTTTCCCTATTTCTCCTTCCACTTAGCTATCATATGTGTTCTGTTACCTTCCTCACCCTATTTTCTTAAAACTTCCTTTTCCCTTTGAGGAGCTCCTTTCTATTTTCCTGATCTCTACTTCCACTCATTCGTACATAAATATACATACATGAAAAGTAAGTGCTATGATCTTCATGTAAGAGAAAGCATTTTGTATTTGTCTTTCTGATCCCAAATGACTACACTGATTGTGGGTTTTTTTTATATTTTCATTCACCTTACTACTAATTTCATTCTTATTTACAGCAGAATAAAACCATATTGTTTATATGTACCATATTTTCATTATCCAGTCATGAAATTATGACTGATCTAGGCTGATTCCTTGCAATTGAGAATAGAATACCAGGAAACATTGCTATACAAGTGTCTCTGTGGTGGATAAAGTGTCCTTGCGGTGGGTGACCAGAAATGCTATAGCTGGGTCATATGGTAGTTCTTTTTGTAGGTTTTGAGAAACTTTCATATTGATTTCCATGTGACCCTACCATTTTGTCCTCTTGCCTAAACTGAATAAGGGTTTCATGTCACTCTACTGAAGCTCTTGTCATTTGTGTCCCTAATGGTAGCTATGCTACACTGGGTAAGATGGGATCTCAGAGTGATTTGAATCTGTATTATTTACTGAGGGTTAAAGAGCCTTAACACATTTAATTCACTTGTTGGTATTTCTTCTTCTGAGAAACATCTGCTTAATCCATTGGCCTATCCATTGGTTGACAGAAGTTTGTGATATTTAATTTTCTGCAGTTCTTTGTATATTCCTACATTAACTCTTGTCTGAGATATAGCTGATGAAGATTTTCTCCAACTCTGTTCATTACGTTGATGATTTTCTTTGCTGCGCAGAAGGCTTTTATTTTCTTGAAATCTGATTTGACATTTTGGGAGCTACCTGCGTTACTGGGGTTTTACTCAGAAACGTCTGGCCTATGCCTATACTTTGAATTGTATTTTGTACTGGAGCAGGGGTAGCCTCCCAACAGCCAGACACCTGAGGAAAAGTGACTCTCCCTCTCTTGGAAGCTATCGGTTTCCCATATCTCAACTCATGATGAATCCATGATCCCCTATCCTACTCGTGCTTTGATTTTGTCTGGCTTCACCTTCACAGGTCTTCTGCTCCTAGTCAGGACCACTGTCATTTTACAGACACATATATTCTACTTCCTTAACTATGTTTATGCATTTTATTATTATTATTGAGACATGAGGTTTTCCTGTTTACTTGTTTGCTTTTCTCCTTGGTTCCTATATTTGCTCTTTTTCTCTCCTCTATATTTTCAGTACTGCTGGGTTTTTAAATACTTTGTGTCTTGTTTTCTATTCCCCTTCTTATGTGATCTTGACAGTATGTTTTTAACTCTGTCAATGGTGAGAAATGATTTCTTTCTAATGAAGCAAGTTTTAAATTTATCTCTTTTAAAATAATCTCTTGCTCCTGTCTCTTCCTTCAACGATGTTCTCAAGTCTCCATCTTCTTGTATTATTCCATTTAACATAGTTTTCTATTTCTCACCTTCCCTTAAAACTCTACTTACACGTGCACACACACACACACACACACACACACACACACACACACGCATGCATGAACACAAACACACACACATATTCCTAATTTAATTAAACAACAAAAATAAAGTTCTGACAGGCCCCTATACAATAATAGCTCATGATTGTAATATTCCAATATCATCAGTAGGTAGATAATCTGAACAGAATATCAAGGAAAACTACAGGTAAACTATACCTTGTATCAAACAAGATTAACTGATCATATATATATATATATATATGTGTGTGTGTGTGTGTGTGTGTGTGTGTGTGTGTGTAATACTTTGCCAAAGATACAAAAAGCCCTTTCCTCTTAGCAGCCCATGGAACATTCTTTAAAACGGATTGCATTCAAGCCATGGATCAGGCCTAATAAGTGTAAAAGTATAGAAGAATGACAATAATCTATGGTATCTTATAAGGACAAAAGGGAAATAAAAGTAGAAATCAGTAACAAGCAAACCACAGGGACCACACAATTACACAGAGACTTAACCACACGCTCTTCAACGACAAGTGGATCTTTGAAAAATTGGCGAGTAAAACTTAAGAAATCAGTATCAAATGAGAATAAAAGCAAAATTATTAAAAACTTTGTTATACAAATACAGAGGTTCTAAAAGGCAAGTGTATGGCTATGCATGTACACGTTAAAAAGTCCAGAAAGATCTCAAGTACACAACCTAATGCTAGTTCTCAATGTCTTAGGAAAAAAGGGGCCCCAAAGCATTAGATGTCAAGAATTAATAAAAAAAGAAAAATAAAGCAGCGATTTTTGAAATGGGTGCTAAAAGAACAATACGTAAGATCAAATTAGAGGTGGTTCTTGGGAAGACACAAATTGACTGAGGAATCCCGAGCAGACCAACCAAAGGAAAGAAAGAAGGACAACATTAAAAATGGCGTATCATGGACTCCAGTGAAACACAGAGAATGTTTATGGAGTATTTTGAAAACTTTGAATATTTGTGCATTCTTTCTTTCTGTTTTGATTTTTTATTTGAATTTGTCAACTGCATTTGTTCTTCCAAAGTGCCATTTTTGTTTGATATTATGTATTGTTCTTTTTAGCACCCGTTTCAAAATTGCTGCCCGTTTTTATAATTACCGGGAAGTTTATACTTTGGTGGGGATTTGTATTTACAACAGACTAAGTGGATGGATTAGAGACACATGATTTTTTGTAGACAACGAGAAATATAAGTTTAGAAGTCTAAGGAAAACAACAGAATTACTTTTAATGTGGACTGCAGCTGACGAAGCACAGACAATTCGGTGCTGGGACCCTTTGACACCCTTACGATTAATGACATGATCTTAACGTTAACATTTGCAGAATGCACTAGGAAAGAACAGAGGATACAGATGTGGTGCCAGCCTGAAACAGAGCTTGCTGAATTACAAGGCTCCCCTAAAAGATGCTACAGCGTTCAAACTCCGAAAGCATCTAGTGATGTTGAAAATAACACAATTTGTCGATGTTCAAACAGACCTCCCCACCTCAAAACTGCAATTAGCATAAATGACTGTATATTTGAGCGTAATACAACATTAAATATTTCTATATTTTGCTGTGCAGGTTGTGTCTTCCACCTTCTAACAAAAAGGTTTTTGGTTTTGGGGCTGAAGTTTGTTAAAACGGAGACTTATAGATTGGAACTTTTTTCAAACTGGGTTTCATATACTGTTAGATATAACATTTTAAAAAACTAGCATATTTTTACATTTGAATGTGCAATTATATTATAGATTTTGTAGGAAAATAGATTTGCTATCTTTTCTGCAACTATAAAAAATCCATGAGCTTGGTTTATTCTATGTCAAGTTGTCCTGGGATGCCCTCGCTACATCGATAAAATGAGGAGCCTCCGTGAGACAATGCTAATTTGAAGCTTGGATTAGCACAACGCTCCAGCCTCAGGTCACCTAAAGAGTTATCCCGGCGCTGACTCCCAGCTGTTAGGGAGTAGACCAGTGTCAGGAGCTCTGGGTGGTCTCCAAACTTTTTAAATTGCAGATCCCACCAACACAACGTTTTAAGAGTACGTCATTGAGATGTTTAAAATCCTTGGTTCTGAACACATAAAATGTCATCATTCAGGAATCACCCACCAATGCTGCTTTTGACACCTTAGCTCAGAGGCGAACATTGTATGGAAGAAATTGTACTGTTTTACTGTGCATGGAAGTTTCCACGAGAAGCTGTTAGTGTTCTCTAGGAGAAGCCCAGGAGGTCTTTGGCCCTGGGTCCTCCTCACTGTCATACAATGCAGTTCACAAGCATCTTTTGGGTGGTCCATTCTGTCCAGGGTTCCAGCAGTTTCTGCTCCCAGTAAACAGGTCACAGTTGCTGTATCATTCAAGACCATCGGTCTCCCCAGTTTTCAGGGTGATATTTCGTCTCATGTTCTCAGTTCCTTTTGCTCATTAGCTCTCAGATCTGAAAATGTCTTTATTTTTTAGAAAATGTATTCCAGGAAGGTTGTTCCCAGTTCCTTGATGGGTTCAAAACATCTCACTAATTCTCATGTGGGTGAGCATTGTGGCACCTGGTGTGGTTGCAAGGGTGAGGGTGACACCCTGCAAGGACCAGGTGCTTCAGAGCTGAAACTGCCCTGTGCTTCTCCTGGGTCTTCTTCATTTTTGAGCATGTCCTTCCTTATTGAGGGTTAGAACCTCACCTTATTCTCACCCTGACTATAGACAGCCATATCTTCAAGGTCTAATGTCTTCTTTCTGTGGAAAACAATATTTACAATGAAGATCTGGGAGCTGTTGGTCATTTCATTGTGCCTTTGCGCCTAGAACTTTCCAAGCCTGGAGATAAAGTGTGCATATCAAGCGTATATATATATACATATCTTGTATTTACAAGTGTGCATATCAAGCGTATATATATACATACATATCTGTGTATTTACAAGTGTGCATATCAAGCATACATATACATATCTGTATATTTACAAGTATGCATATCAAGCATGTATATATATACATATCTTGTATTTATAAGTGTGCATATCAAGTGTGTATATATACATATCTGTGTATTTACAAGTATGCATATCAAGCATATATACATATCTGTATATTTACAATTGTGCATATCAAGCATGTATATATACATATCTGTGTATTTACAATTGTGCATATCAAGCGTATATATATACATATCTGTGTATTTACAAGTATGCATATCAAGTGTGTACATATATGTATCTGTGTATTTACAAGTATGCATGTATATATACATATCTGTGTATTTACAAGTGTGCATATCAAGCATGTATATATACATATCTGTGTATTTACAAGTGTGTATATCAAGCGTATATATACATATCTGTATATTTATAATTGTGCATATCAAGCATGTATATATACATATCTGTGTATTTACAAGTGTGCATATCAAGCATGTATATACATATCTGTATATTTACAATTGTGCATATCAAGCATGTATATATACATATCTGTGTATTTACAAGTATGCATATCAAGTGTGTACATATACGTATCTGTGTATTTACAAGTGTTTTTTAATGCCTCGCATTATACTTCAATAGCACAGGACTTTTTGAGGCTTTTCTCTCTAAATGTTTTAATTCTTTTGATAGTAAGTAACTATTTCTTATTACTTTGAGTGTATATATTTATTTCATCAAACTTAAACTATCCAGAAAGTAGTTTTAGAAATTTCAGCATCATAGAAACTCACACCCCTGACATGCTTATCCCCCCTGACAAATCTCTCTCTTGTCTGCCTACCAAGCCACCCTGCATCTATCCCAGAAGCAATCACAGCCAAACTTTTTTCACACAAGTTTAATTAGTTCCATCTCTTCTAGAATGTCACATAAACAGAATTGCATAGTATATGACTGTCTATACCTGGATTCTTTTATTTAGCATAACATCTGTAAAAGTCACCCTAACTTCCTAAATATGATTGCTGTAAAGAACAATTACAACATCTGTTTTGTAGAAATTACTATTTTTACAAATATCAAAACATTCCTCTTTAAAGAGATACTAATATCACATTTTTTTTTCTTCAAGAAGTGTCAATCTTATCATCTTTAACTACCCAGATGGGTGAATACCTGTCTCCTTCCCTCGGTGCTGATGAACATGTTTTCCTGTGTTTACTAGCCATGTGTCTGTTCAGGTTTCACCCGGGTTTTAAATTGAACTGCTCATCTCTTTTATTTTCATACTTTGTGGGAGCCTCTAATATGTTCCTTCTACAAGCACCTTAATAAAAAGAAGTAAGTTTTTTAAGTGCCTGCCCGTCTTTGTGGCCAGCTTATAGATTATTGTCAACAGAATCCTTTGGTGACTAGAAGTTGTTAAAACCACTTTCATTTAACATTTTTGATGATCACATATATTTTTAGTATCTCAGTCTTTAATTGTCTATCTTTTTTTAAAGCCGAATTTCAATCATTCCAAGATTGAGGTGTTCTCTTTGGGAACTTGTTGGGAATGAGGGTTTCTGCCGGAGAGGGAGAAATGAGAGATGGTAGTGAGGGAGGGGTGGAAAATCAACAAATCCATTATACACAGGGAGGGATTACCAAAGAAAACCAGAAATGGGAAAGGCACAGGAAGAGTAAATTATGCTAAATCCTCTATTTTCTTTGGGAAATATGAAGTCTCCTATTGACCTTCTTTTCAGCCTAATTAACATTTATGTATGGTGCAACGTAGGAGTAATCAATGTTTATTATTTTCTGTGCATTTATTTAGTAGTCCCAGCACTATGTTGAACAGACCTTTTCTGTACCATTAAATTCCCCTGGTACCTTAGTTTTTCCTTTTTAAATCAACTAAATATTATCATTTAATTAATTTCTAAGCTTTCTATCCTGTTACTTTGTTTTTTATTTATTCTTACACCAATGCCATAGTTTCATTCACTGTAATTTCTCAGTAGCTATCGTGATCAGATCAAATCTGTCTGTTTCCCCTCCAAATTATTCTGATTCTTTTCAGTGTTTTTTAAACTTGCACATCGATTTTGGAATGTGGGTCAAGGTTGTAGTTCACTCAGCGGCAAAGTTCTAACCTACCCTGCTCATAACTGTGAACCACAGAATAAAACACCAAGAACCCCTCGTTACTTTGTTTTGTCTTAAAAAGCTCAACTTGGACCATTACTTGGATTTTATGTAATCTGTAATTAAATTCAAAGAAAACTGCAATTTTAGCTGTATTAATTTTTTAATAGATGAACCTAACTTATTTTGGTCTTAGCTTCCCTTAAAAATGTTTTTTTTTTTTTTTTTTTTTTTATTATTAACTTGAGTATTTCTTATATACATTTGAATGTTATTCCCTTTCCGGTTTCGGGCAAACATCCCCCCCCTCCCCTTCCTTATGGGTGTTCCCTTCCAACCCTCCCCCATTGCTGCCCTCTCCCCAACAGTCTAGTTCACTGGGGTTCAGTCTTAGCAGGACGCAGGGCTTCCCCTTCCACTGGTGCTCTTACTAGGATATTCATTGCAACCTACGAGGTCAGAGTCCAGGGTCAGTCCATGTATAGTCTTTGGGTAGTGGCTTAGTCCCTGGAAGCTCTGGTTGGTTGGCATTGCTGTACATATGGGGTCTCGAGCTCCTTCAAGCTCTTCCAGTTCTTTCTCTGATTCCTTCAACAGGGGTCCCGTTCTCAGTTCAGTGGTTTCCTGCTGGCATACGCCTCTGTATTTGCTGTATTCTGGCTGTGTCTCTCATGAGCGATCTGCACTCACATTTTGATCATCCGTCTTGAGTTTCATTTGTTCTAGGAATCTAGGGTAACTCAAGCATTTGGGCTAATAGCCACTTATCAATGAGTACATACCATGTATGTCTTTCTGTGATTGGGTTAGCTCACTCAGGATGATAGTTTCCAGTTCCAACCATTTGCCTACGAATTTCACAAAGTCATTGTTTTTGATAGCTGAGTAATATTCCATTGTGTAGATGTACCACATTTTCTGTATCCATTCCTCTGTTGAAGGGCATCTGGGTTCTTTCCAGCTTCTGGCTATTATAAATAAGGCTGTGATGAACATAGTGGAGCACGTGTCTTTTTTATATGTTGGGGCATCTTTTGGGTATATGCCCAGGAGAGGTATAGCTGGATCCTCAGGCAGTTCAATGTCCAATTTTCTGAGGAACCTCCAGACTGATTTCCAGAATGGTTGTAGCAGTCTGCAACCCCACCAACAATGGAGGAGTGTTCCCCTGTCTCCACATCCTCGCCAGCATTTGCTGTCACCTGAGTTTTTGATCTTAGCCATTCTCACTGGTGTGAGGTGAAATCTCAGGGTTGTTTTGATTTGCATTTCCCTTATGACTAACGATGTTGAACATTTCTTTAGGTGTTTCTCAGCCATTCGGCATTCCTCAGCTGTGAATTCTCTGTTTAGCTCTGAACCCCATTTTTTAATAGGGTTATTTGTCTCCTGGCTGTCTAACTTCTTCAGTTCTTTGTATATTTTGGATATAAGCCCTCTATCTGTTGTAGGATTGGTAAAGATCTTTTCCCAATCTGTTGGTTGCCGTTTTGTCCTAACCACAGTGTCCTTTGCCTTACAGAAGCTTTGCAGTTTTATGAGATCCCATTTGTCGATTCTTGATCTTAGAGCATAAGCCATTGGTGTTTTGTTCAGGAAATTTTTTCCAGTGCCCATGTGTTCCAGATGCTTCCCTAGTTTTTCTTCTATTAGTTTGAGTGTGTCTGGTTTGATGTGGAGGTCCTTGATCCACTTGGACTTAAGCTTTGTACAGGGTGATAAGCATGGATCGATCTGCATTCTTCTACATGTTGACCTCCAGTTGAACCAGCACCATTTGCTGAAAATGCTATCTTTTTCCATTGGATGGATTTGGCTCCTTTGTCAAAAAATCAAGTGACCATAGGTGTGGATTCATTTCTGGCTCTTCAATTCTGTTCCATTGGTCTATCTGTCTGTCTCTGTACCAATACCATGCAGTTTTTATCACTATTGCTCTGTAATACTGCTTGAGTTCAGGGATAGTGATTCCCCCTGAAGTCCTTTTTTTATTGTTGAGGATAGTTTTAGCTATCCTGGGTTTTTTGTTATTCAGATGAATTTGCAAATTGTTCTGTCTAACTCTTTGAAGAATTGGATTGGTATTTTGATGGGGATTGCATTGAATCTGTAGATCGCTTTTTGGTAAAATGGCCATTTTTACTATATTAATCCTGCCAATCCATGAGCATGGGAGATCTTTCCACCTTCTGAGGTCTTCTTCAATTTCTTTCTTCAGTGTCTTGAAGTTCTTATTGTACAGATCTTTTACTTGCTTGGTTAAAGTCACACCGAGGTATTTTATATTATTTGGGTCTATTATGAAGGGTGTCGTTTCCCTAATTTCTTTCTCGGCTTGTTTCTCTTTTGTGTAGAGGAAGGCTACTGATTTATTTGAGTTAATTTTATACCCAGCCACTTTGCTGAAGTTGTTTATCAGCTTTAGTAGTTCTCTCGTGGAACTTTTGGCATCACTTAAATATACTATCATATCATCTGCAAATAGTGATATTTTGACTTCATCTTTTCCGATCTGTATCCCCTTGATCTCCTTTTGTTGTCTGATTGCTCTGGCTAGAACTTCAAGAACTATATTGAATAAGTAGGGAGAGAGTGGGCAGCCTTGTCTAGTCCCTGATTTTAGTGGGATTGCTTCAAGTTTCTCTCCATTTAGTTTAATGTTAGCAACTGGTTTGCTGTATATGGCTTTTACTATGTTTAGGTATGGGCCTTGTATTCCTATTCTTTCCAGGACTTTTATCATGAAGGGGTGTTGAATTTTGTCAAATGCTTTCTCAGCATCTAATGAAATGATCATGTGGGTTTTGTTCTTTCAGTTTGTTTATATAATGGATCACGTTGATGGTTTTCCGTATATTAAACCATCCCTGCATGCCTGGGATGAAGCCTACTTGATCATGGTGGATGATTGTTTTGATGTGCTCTTGGATTTGGTTTGCCAGAATTTTGTTGAGTATTTTTGCGTCGATGTTCATAAGGGAAATTGGTCTGAAGTTCTCTTTCTTTGTTGGGTCTTTGTGTGGTTTAGGTATAAGAGTAATTGTGGCTTCATAGAAGGAATTCGGTAGTGCTCCATCTGTTTCAATTTTGTGGAATAGTTTGGATAATATTGGTATGAGGTCTTCTATGAAGGTCTGATAGAATTCTGCACTAAACCCGTCTGGACCTGGGCTCTTTTTGGTTGGGAGACCTTTAATGACTGCTTCTATTTCCTTAGGAGTTATGGGGTTGTTTAACTGGTTTATCTGTTCCTGATTTAACTTCGGTACCTGGTATCTGTCTAGGAAATTGTCCATTTCCTGAAGATTTTCAAGTTTTGTTGAATATAGGCTTTTATAGTAAGATCTGATGATTTTTTGAATTTCCTCTGAATCTGTAGTTATGTCTCCCTTTTCATTTCTGATTTTGTTAATTTGGACACACTCTCTGTGTCCTCTCGTTAGTCTGGCTAGGGGTTTATCTATCTTGTTGATTTTCTCAAAGAACCAACTTTTGGTTCTGTTGATTCTTTCTATGGTCCTTTTTGTTTCTACTTGGTTGATTTCAGCTCTGTGTTTGATTATTTCCTGCCTTCTACTCCTCCTGGGTGTATTTTCTTCTTTTTGTTCTAGAGCTTTTAGGTGTGCTGTCAAGCTGCTGACATATGCTCTTTCCTGTTTCTTTCTGCAGGCACTCAGCGCTATGAGTTTTCCTCTTAGCACAGCTTTCATTGTGTCCCATAAGTTTGGGTATGTTGTACCTTCATTTTCATTAAATTCTAAAAAGTTTTTAATTTCTTTCTTTATTTCTTCCTTGACCAGGTTATCATTGAGTAGAGCATTGTTCAGTTTCCACGTATATGTGGGCATTCTTCCCTTATTGTTATTGAAGACCAGCTTTAGGCCGTGGTGGTCCGATAGCACGCATGGGATTATTTCTATCTTTCTGTATCTGTTGAGGCCTGTTTTTGACCAATTATATGGTCAATTTTGGAGAAAGTACCATGAGGAGCTGAGAAGAAGGTATATCCTTTTTGCTTTAGGGTAGAACGTTCTATAAATATCCGTTAAGTCCATTTGGCTCATGACTTCTCTTAGTCTGTCTATGTCTCTGTTTAATTTCTGTTTCCATGATCTGTCCATTGATGAGGTGGGGTGTTGAAATCTCCTACTATTATTGTGTGAGGTGCAATGTGTGTTTTGAGCTTTAGTAAGGTTTCTTTTTACGTATGTAGGTGCCCTTGTATTTGGGGCATAGATATTTAGGATTGAGAGTTCATCTTGGTGGATTTTTCCTTTGATGAAGATGGAGTGTCCTTCCTTATCTTTTTTGATGACTTTTAGTTGGAAATTGATTTTATTTGATATTAGAATTGCTACTCCAGCTTGCTTCTTCTGACCATTTGCTTGGAAAGTTGTTTCCCAGCCTTTCACTCTGAGGTAGTGTCTGTCTTTGTCTCTGAGGTGTGTTTCCTGTAGGCAGCAGAATGCAGGGTCCTCGTTGCATATCCAGTTTGTTAATCTATGTCTTTTTATTGGGGAGTTGAGGCCATTGATGTTGAGAGATATTAAGGAATAGTGATTATTGCTTCCTGTTATATTCATATTTGGATGTGAGGTTGTGTTTGTGTGCTTTTCTTCTCTTTGTTTTGTTGCCAAGACGATTAGTTTCTTGCCTCTTCTTGGGTATAGCTTGCCTCCTTATGTTGGGCTTTACCATTTATTATCCTTTGTAGTGCTGGATTTGTAGAAAGATATTGTGTAAATTTGGTTTTGTCATGGAATATCTTGGTTTCTCCATCTATGTTAATTGAGAGTTTTGCAGGATACAGTAGCCTGGGCAGGCATTTGTGTTCTCTTAGGGTCTGTATGACATCAGTCCAGGATCTTCTGGCCTTCATAGTTTCTGGCTAGAAGTCTGGTGTGATTCTGATAGGTCTGCCTTTATATGTTACTTGACCTTTTTCCCTTACTGCTTTTAATATTCTTTCTTTATTTTGAGCGTTTAGTGTTTTGACTATTATGTGACGGGAGGTGTTTCTTTTCTGGTCCAATCTATTTGGAGTTCTGTAGGCTTCTTGTATGCCTATGGGTATCTCTTTTTTAGGTTAGGGAAGTTTTTCTTCTATGATTTTGTTGAAGATATTTACTGGTCCTTTGAGCTGGGAGTCTTCACTCTCTTCTATACCTATTATCCTTAGGTTTGATCTTCTCATTGAGTCCTGGATTTCCTGTATGTTTTGGACCAGTAGCTTTTTCCGCTTTACATTATCTTTGACAGTTGAGTCAATGATTTCTATGGAATCTTCTGCTCCTGAGATTCTCTCTTCCATCTCTTGTATTCTGTTGGTGAAGCTTGTATCTACAGCTCCTTGTCTCTTCTTTTGGTTTCTATATCCAGGGTTATTTCCATGTGTTCTTTC
This sequence comes from Rattus rattus, assembly GCF_011064425.1. Classification (NCBI taxonomy): domain Eukaryota; kingdom Metazoa; phylum Chordata; class Mammalia; order Rodentia; family Muridae; genus Rattus; species Rattus rattus. The sequence goes on from NC_046156.1 coordinate 25,126,740, forward strand.
TTGATTGCTTCTATTTCCATTTTTAATTCCTTCAACTGTTTGTTTGTGTTTTCCTGGAATTCTTTCAGGGATTTTTGCGATTCCTCTCTGTAGGCTTCTACTTGTTCTCTAAGGGAGTTCCTCACGTCTTTCTTGAAGTCCTCCAGCATCATGATCAAATCTGATTTTGAAACTAATCTTGCTTTTCTGGTGTGTTTGGATATTCCATGTTTGTTTTGGTGGGAGAATTGGGCTCCGATGATGCCATGTAGTCTTGGTTTCTGTTGCTTGTGTTCCTGCGCTTGCCTCTAGCCATCAGATTATCTCTAGTGTTACTTTGTTCTGCTAATTCTGACAGTGGCTAGACTGTCCTATAAGCCTGTGTGTCAGGAGTGCTGTAGACCTGTTTTACTGTTTTCTTTCAGCTAGTTATGGGGACAGAGTGTTCTGCTTTCGTGTGTGTAGTTTTGTCCCTGTACAGGTCTTCAGCTGTTCCTGTGGGCCTGTGTCTTGAGTTCACCAGGCAGGTCACTTGCAGCAGAAAAGTTGGTCTTACCTGTGGTCCCGAGGCTCAAGTTCGTTCGCGGGGTGCTGCCCACGGGATCTCTGCGGTGGCAGCAACCGGGAAGATCTGCGCTGCCTCTTCCGGGAGCCTCCGTGTATCAGGGGTCCAGATGGCCTCCGGTGTTTTCCCCTGTAATCAGCAATGTGTGTAGAGAGCAGTCTCTTCTGGTTTCGCAGGCGTGTCTGCCTCTCTGAAGGTTTAGCTCTCCTTCCCACGGGATTTGGGTGCAGAGAACTGTTTATCCGGTCTGTTTCCTTCAGGTTCCGGCGGTGTCTCAGGCAGGGCTCCTGCCTCACCTGGGCCCTCTCCCACGGGAGCCCAGAGGCCTTATACAGTTTCCTCTTGGGCCAGGGATGTGGGCAGGGGTGGGCAGTGTTGGTGGTCTCTTCTGCTCTGCAGCCTCAGGAGTGCCCACCTGACCAGGCGGTAAGGTATCTCTCCCACGGGTTCTGGGAGCAGAGAGCTGCCATGGCCGGGATCATGCGGGTGTGGGACTTCCGTAAACACAGGACGTGCCTGGTCCTAGAGGGATTCTGCCTCTGTTGTCCCCATTCCACCCGGCAAGTCACTTGCAGCAGATAAGTTAGTCTTACCTGAGGTCCCGAGGCTCAAGTTCGCTCGCGGGGTTCTTGTTTTGGTTTTTTATGTATTAATTTCACATATATACTTACATTGTTTAATGATGGAGTCATTTCTCCCTAAGTACTTCATAATTGTGTTATTTTAATCTCCAATTGTTGGTTATAGATATATGGAAATTGCTGCATATAATAGAACCTTACTATTCAAAGTTATTCTATTTCCTTATGAATATTAGTAATTGGTTTTGTTTCTTAGGATATTTCTCTATAAATAAAATAAGGTTTTACTTAATGTTCAATTTTTATAAATTTATTTCTTTTTCTCTCCTCTTTTCACTAGGTCAGAGTCTCAGGGCAGCCATGTGTAGAACTAACAAGAGTGGCCACCAGCAGTGAAGGCATCTCTCTTTCTCCACAGTGTTTGATGTCATTAGTTCTCTTTAGGACAGCCATTCTGAATAGGCTGTAAAGGAACCTCGAAGCAATTTTAATTTCCATTTATTTGCTGTCTGAGGATGTCCAACATTTCGTCAAATATTGGTTGGCCACTTTTAGTCTCTTTGTTCCATTCCTTGGCTCACCTACTGATTCGTTTTGTTTTTTAATTTCTCTAATGTCTTTTATTTTTAGAATTTTATACATGCATTCCCTGTGTTCTTACCAAAGCACTCCCCATTCCTGCCTCTCCGATTCTTTCCATGCGACGACTTTCTCTCCCGATTTCATATGTTAATTTCTCAGCCCAGCTTAGTTCTTCCAGTGTGCCCGGATGTGGGGTTTTCACTAGAGCATGTATGCCCTCTCAGCGGCTACTTCCCTGAAGTAAACTGGCTCTCTTTCCCTCAAAAGCCATCAAATGTGGATTGTTCCTGTTCTCGGAATGGAAACTCATGGCACCCCTCCCCAGTCCATGGTAGGATCTTGGCTGGCTTGATCTTGCGCGAGTCGTACACATGCAGCCATGGGCTCTGTGAGTACGTGTGTGGCCTGGGCCTGGAGTGTCCGAAAGACACTGTTTCCCTGCAATGCTTTATTTGGTTCTTTATTCCTGTAGTTCTTTATACAGTCTGGATGCTAATCCTCTATTTGCAATGGAGGTGCAAAAACCTTGTTTTTCCTATCTGTGGGTTCTGATAATATCTTCTTCAGTGTGAGGACGATTTTTAACTTTAAGTAATCATATTTAGGGGTTGTTTCCTGTGGTGGCAGAGTTCTTTCTAGACATTCCTTGCCTGTATCTTGAGTGGTTTTGCCTATCTGCCCCTAGAAACATCAAAATTCCAGGCTTACACTAATGCCAGGGACCCATTTCAGGTGCCTTGTGTGCAGGTGAGACTACAGCGCTATTTCATTTCCCCTACAGGTGTAAAGAGAATTTTCTCAGTGCCTTTGACAAAAGAGATTATTTTTTTTCCTCTGTATAAACTTGATACTCTTGTTTTTAAAACCGAGTCTATGTAGCTGTGTAAGTTTACTTCTGGGCTCTCTGTTCTATCCCATGGGTCTGCATGCCGTTTTGTATGAGTGCCGTGATGGTCTGTTATTACAGCTCTGCAGTATAATTTGAAATCTGGTATTATTACGATTCAAACATTTCTCCTTCCAGTGAAGGTCGCCTAGGTTATTCGGGGTCCATTGTGCTCTCCTTCCCACCCACCCACTCCTGCCTCAGTGCCCTAGCACTCCCCTACACTGGGGCATCCACAGTACCAAGGGCCTCTCCCTCCATTGATATCCAACAAGGCCATCCTCTGCTACATATGCTGCTGGAGCCATGGGTCCCTCCATGTGAACTCTTTGGTTGGTGGTTTAGTCTCTGGGAGCTCTGGGGATGGGGGATGGAGGATGGGGTCTGGTTTGTTGATACTGTTGTTCTTCCTTTAGGGTTGCAAACCCCTTCAGCTCCTTCAGTCCTTGCCCTAACTTCTCCACGAGGACCCCGCTCTCAGTCTGATGTTTCCCTGCATTCATCCTCATCTGTATTGGTCAGGCTCTGGCAGAACCTCTCAGGGGACAGCTATGCCATCCTCCTGTCAGCAAACACTTCCTGGCATCAACAATAGTGACTGGGTTTGGTGTCTGCAGATTTGGATCCCTAGGTCGGGCAGTCTCTGGATGGCCTTTCCTTCAGTTTCTGTTCTGCTCTTTATCCCTGCATTTCCTTTTGACAGGAGGAATTCTGGATTAACCCAAAAGATGCTCCAACATATAACAAGGACACATGCTCCACTGTGTTCATAGCAGCCTTATTTATAATAGCCAGAAGCTGGAAAGAACCCAGATGCCCCTGAACAGAGAGATGGATACAGAAAATGTGGTACATTTATACAATGGCACACTACTCACTTATTAAAAACAGTGACTTCATGAAATTATCAGGCAAATGGATGGAGCTTGAAAATATCATCCTGAGTGAGGTAACACAGTCACAAAAGAACACACATGGTATGTACTCACTGATAAGTAGATATACTCAAAAAGAAACTTGGAATACCCACAATACAACTGGTAGACCATAAGAAACCCAAGAAGAAAGATCACACCAAAGTGTGGATGCTACAGTCCTACTCAGAGGAGGGAAGAAAGTTTCTCGGGAAGTAGAGGGAGAGAGGAGGGAGAGGGAAGGGGGAGCAGTGCAGATATGAGAGGAGATGGGGGAGGAGTACAGAGGGTCAGGAATTTGAAAGGAGGAGAGCAGTGGGGGAGGGGGAGCTGGCAGTAGCCACTACAAAGTCCGAGATGCCAATGACCTGAGAAGTTTCCAGGACCCAACAGAGAGGACATTCACCAAAATACCTAATAAAGGGGAAGAGAACATTTAGAGACCATCTCCAGTGGATAGGCACTGCCCCTGGTTGAAGGATGGGGTCACCCACCCACCCCAAGGCAACTCTTATAAGGGACAACATTTAATTGGCACTAGCCTACAGGTTCAGAGGTTCAGTTCGTTGTCATCAAGGCAGAAAGCAGGGCAGCGTCCAGGCAGGCATGTCACTGGAGAAGCTGAGATCTACATCTTGATCTGAAGGGAAAGAAGAGAAGACTGACTTCTAGGCAGCTATGAGGAGGGTCTCAAAGCTCACCCACACAGTAACACACTTCCTCCAACAAAGCCATACCTGTTCCAACAAGGCCACACCTCCTAATCCTGCCACTCCCTGAGCCCAGCATATTCAACCTCCACACTCACTTTTGATTTTTTTTCCAATTTTGTTATTAATATATAAAACATATTGCTGATCTTCGTACAGTGATTTTTGTATCCTGATGCTTGGCTGAATGTTTATCAGGCCTGAGGGCCTTCTCATTAGTATCTGAGATCTGTTAAGCATAGGAACATATCCTGGATAGACACAGATTAACTTCTACTCCTACCTGTGTCCCTTCCTTACTGCTCTAAGAAGGTGAGTACTGCATTGAATAAGTGTAGAGAGCAGGCACCCTTCTTCATTCCAGTTTTCAGAAGGAATGCTGTGATAGTTTGAATAAGAATAGCCCCATATATTTGAATGCTGGGCCATCAAGGAGTGGCACTACTTCAGAGGGATTAGGAGCTGTGGACTTGTTGGCAAAGGTTGTTATGGATTTATTGGAGGAAGTATGACACTGGGGGTAGACTTTGGGGAATTCAAAAGACCAAGCCACTTCCAGTGTGTCTCTCTTCCTGCTTTCTACAGGTCCAGATGTAGAACTCCCAGCTTCTTCTCAGGTACTATGTCAGCCTGCATGTTGCCGTGTTCCCAACCATGATGATGAGGACTAAACTCCTAAACTGTAAGCAAGCCCCAATTAAATACTTTTATTTATAAGAATTGCAGTGGTCATGGTGTCTCCTCACAACAACAGAACACTGACTGAAACAAATGCTCTCAGTTTCCCCCCATTTAAGACAAACAGGGCTACGAATCTGTCATAATAGTCTTTATCATGTTAGGATATGTTCCTTTTATTCATAGTTCTTTTGGGACTTTTATTATAAGGGAGCGGTGAGCTATATTGATGGCCTTTTCTGTTAGCCTTGAGATACTTATATAATTTCTTTTTTTTCAATCAACTTGCTTTTTGAATTACATGTATTGATTTTTGTATTTTGAGTCAAATTTCATTCACTCCTGGGATAAAACCAACTTTTTATGGTATACAACCCTTTTAATAGGTCTATGAATTTAGCTTGTAAAAGTTTTAGGGAGAACTTTTGTGTCTCTGTTCTTTGGGGAATTTGGCCTTTAGTTTTCTTTCTTCCCTTTTTTTATCTTCTTACTACATTTATTTATTTATTTATTTATTGAATGTCCTAGTATCAGCCCTCCTCCTCCCAGTACCCCCTCATATATATCCTCCCCAAATTCCACTTTCCTCTTTCCCTTTGCGAAGGGGGAGCTCTCCTCTTGGAATCCTCATCTAATTTTAGAATCAAGGTAACATTGGTGACTTAGTTAGGGTTTCACTGCTGTGAACAGACACCATGACCAAGGCAACTCTTATAAAGGACAACATTTAATTGGGGCTGGCTTACTGGTTCTGAGGTTCAGTCCGTTATCATCATGGCAGGAAGCATTCAGCATCCAGGCAAGCATGGTTCTGGAGAACAAACTGTGAGTTCCACATCTTGTTACAAAGACCACAGGAGAAGATTGACTTCCAGGAAGCTAGGTGGAGGGTCTCAAAAACCACCCCCACAGTGACACCACCCCCACAGTGACACACTTCTTCCATCAAGGCCACACCTACTCCTACAAAGCCATACCTCCTAATAGTGCCACTTCCTGGGACAAGCATCTTGAAACCACCATAGCTGGCTTTATAAAATGAGTTTAGAAGCATTCTTTCCCTGTTTTATGTTACTGCTGATGGATAGCATTACCTAACGATGAATCTATTCCCTGGAAATTTCTTCGTTAAGAAGCTTTACTATTGCTTCAATCAGGTTGATAATTTTCTAATTGTTTTTATTTGGATAGAACTTATTAAGTTGATTTTAATTGGTAAATCATATCCATTTTATGGGTTTAAATATCTAAGAATTTGTCCATTTTTTTCTAAATTTTTCAGTTTTATTCTGATAATAAGTTTTATAAGTACTAATAATTCCTCATATTTAATTAGAATCACTAGTTATTTCTCCTTTTCTACTCTAATTTACATTTGGATCTTTTCTTCTTTCTTTTGGTTACTTTAGCTACAAAATTGTTAATCTTGTTTTGTTTTGTTTTCAAAAATACCAAACCCTGGATTGAATCTCTGTGTTGTTTGTTTTTTGTTTTTTTTTTTTTCTTTTTTTTCCGGAGCTGGGGACCGAACCCAGGGCCTTGTGCTTGCTAGGCAAGTGCTCTACCACTGAGCTAAATCCCCAACCCCCTCTGTGTTGTTCTTTTAGTCTACATTGCATTGTTTTTTGTCTGATGTTTATTCTTCCTTACCATATATTGCTGTTTTGTTTAGTTTGTTCTCATTTGCTGAAGACTATGTAGTCCATCACTGTTGCTTATCTGGAATTTTGAAGAGAACTAATTCAGTTGTATCCCAATGTTCTAGCAACCCATTCTTAATTTTCATACAGCTCTAGGAACTTTAAAATTTCTCCTTAATTTCAACAACAACTTACTAGTTACTCAAGAATGCATTGTTTGCTCTCCATGGACTTGTATAATTTCTGGACATTTTCCTGATGTTGGTTTTAAATTTTGTTGCAGCATATACTGATTCCACACAATAAAAATATTTCGATTCTCTTCTACTTGTTAAGGCTTAGTACGTTGCCTAGAATGTGGCCTCTTTTGAAGAAGAAAGTATTCGATCGCATGAAAAAAATTATTCTGTATCTATTGGATAGAATGTTCTTTTACAGGTGTTGTATCCAGTTGATCGGTAAGTGATTTAATTCTGTGGGAGTTTTTCACTATTATTCACTTTTAGTTTTGTTGCCCTATCTAGAGATAAAAATTGACTATTAAAATCATTGGCTATTATTATTATACCAGGTTCTACTTAAAGTTTTCTCTCTATCATTGCTTATCTTATGATATTACAAATGCCAGGGTTTAATGCATATATCTTCAGTTGTTTTATCCCTTCTACTACATGCTACCTTTATTAAAATAATTAATATTCTTCATTTCTTATGATTAATTTTGGCTTAAATACTTTTTCATCAGATAAAGAATAGCTATGAGAGATATTAGTTTGGTTCCATTTACTTCCTAGATCAACTTATTGTTTTCTATACTTTGACTCTCAGTCTATTGATGATTTACCAATACATTGTGATTTTCCTAAGATACCATGCAAATAATAAGCTCTCTCTGAGGACTGCTTTAGCTCCCTCCAAATCCCAAATTTTGACATGACCTATTTTCTTATATTTTTTGAATGTGTTTATGTTTGATCTTCTGAGACAGGATTTTATTCCATAGCCGAAGCTGGTCCTGAACCACATTTCATTGTTAAATATCAATTTTAATTCATGTCAAGTATTTCATAATTTTGTGACTTCTTCCTTCACTTACATGATATTTGGGCATTTGTTGTTTAAAGTCCAAATTCCTGGGACCTTCAAGATATCCTATTACTGATTTCTAATATATCTTCTGTTATAAAATTATCCCATAAGATTTCAGTCCATGAATTATGTATTATAGAGCATTATAACATACTCTATAAGTGCAACCCCTTATTTGGAAAGAATTTTCCTATACACATGAAATGAATATTTATTTTGTAGGTAATCTGTCTGCACAGGAATATAAAAATGCTAAGATGGGGTGACTGGCCATGCTGTCAGATATTCTTTGTATTTAACCTCTTCGCCATCCAGTAGCTTCATTACAATTGAGAAGAAGGTGTGAATGCCTCACTTCTGCTACTGGACTGGAGCATAATCAACCTAACAACAAATGGCAGTTTGTCTGGTCCAGCGCCTTCACAGGCCAAGCCACCCACAGACTGCCTCCAGCCAATTCCCGAGCTCACTTTAATACCAAGGCAGGCCCTTCCTGACAAGACAGTGGACTCTACAAAAGGCAAATTTGGCTTAATGATCCCCCCTCCAATCTGTCTTGCAGATCTTTCTGGAAGCATAACCTAGTACTGTTCTGCACAACCTCATTCCTTTATCTCCCTGTTTCTAAGGACATAACGTTACTTTTCTTGTACCCATCCTTGATTTTCTAATTCTAATAAATCCACACACACACACACACACACACACACACACACACACACACACACACACACACACACACACAGAGTCCTACACTGGATTCTGTTTTTACCAACAGATGAGTTCAAATTCATCTTCAGCAAATGCCAAAACCCTTCCATGGGCAGTGACTCGTATCCTTTCCTTTGGTTGTCAGCTCAGCTCCTTGCTTCTTGATGTGCTGTTGTTAAGACAGACATCATTTTGAGATTAGTAGATAACATAGTTTATGCCTAACATCAATATATCGTTTGTGCTATCTTTTTTTGTTTTCCTTATAAATACGAGCTTTCATGTAGTGTTGTCCACTTCAAACTCAAGAAATTTTCTTAGTATTTTGTAATCGGATCTACTATGCTTAGTTATGAATTGTTACCTTGAGATTTTTTTTTTCTGTTTTGCTTTGTTCTGTGAATATTTTCATTGGAGATATAATCTTATATTCAACTATCGATTTAACCATTTCTCATAGGGTGTTAAACATCCTTCTTTATTGTCTAAGTTTCATTGTTTGGAAACATGTGAATATCAATTATTTAGATCCAGTTTCTATATGTGATGCTTAACTTTTCTCTAGTTGCTTGGAATACTGTCTGCTCTCATCAGTTTAACTACGCAATACTTTCATTTTTATATAGGTTAGTGCTTGCTGAACACTTTGAAACTATAAAAATTATGCGTTCTTCAAATTGGAGACTTTCTGAAGATGGAGTCTGATAGCATTTGATCCTGGCCAACTAGAAAGTTGCTATATAGGCCAGGCTAGCCTCCAAGGAATGAGGAGCTTCCTGCCTCTCGCCTCTGCCTCTGCCTCTGCCTCTGCCTCTGCCTCTGCCTCTGCCTCTGCCTCTGCCTCTGCCTCTGCCTCTGCCTCTCTCTCTGCCTCTCTCTCTGCCTCTGCCTCCTCTGTGTTGAAATGCAGGCATTGTCCCCACTAAACCTAACTGTAGAGATCTTTAAAGAATTATTCATTCAAATATTATTTATCTATAATTTAGTCTCTCCCCCCCTTAACTTCTGGAAGGCTAGTAATAAATATTAGAATATTTCGTATTGTTTTCATGAGTTCTTAATGCTCTGTTCGTAATTTTCTAACTCATTCTGTGCTCCTCAGATCAACAATTTTATTTATCTATCTTGATGCTGACTAAATATTTCTTCTTCTCCTTCCAACAGAGAAGCCTTTTATTAAACTTCACAATCTCAGCTATCGACTTTTCAGTTTGAGAATTTCTAACTGGTTCTTATTTGTAGATTGGATTGCATGGTTGTTCATGATTCATTTTCTTAATTATGTTTCTACTATTATTGGATACATTGAAGGTGTACAACAGTCTTGATATGCATATTCATGACAAAGTGATTAATAAATTTGAGCATATTTATAAGTTTGTAGTAGGCTGGAGTTGATTTATTCAAACTACTTTCTTTTCTGACTAAAAGATTAAATATTACTAGTTTTACACATGTTTACTAATTTTGTCAGTGTTCTGGACATAGTAAATATTATATTGTAGGAATATTGTGTCACAGTATCTTCTCTAAAGAGAACAAATGAATACACACACACACACACACACACACACACACACACAAAAAGGGAGAGAGAGAGAATCTCATTTAGCCTGATGTGACTTTAAACTCTCTACATTGAATATGACCTTGAATTTCTGATTCTCCTGCCTCTTGTGGGAATGACAAGCATGTCAAAACACCAAGTTTTATGCAGCAATAGGATTTAAACCCAGGGTTTTGTGCATGCTAGGCACAAGAGAGATATTAAACTTCAGTGTGTGTGTGTGTGTGTGTGTGTGTGTGTGTGTGCGTGCATGTTTATGTGCATGCATGTGAAACTTTGAGATGGGGACTCATTGTTAATTTACAACTGCCCTGGAACTCGATGTAGACAAAATAGTCCTTGAGCTCCCAGAAATACACACTCACCTACCTTCTGAGTGCTGGGATTAAAGGCACATGCAACCATTGCTGGCTTTCAGTATATATTTTTTTAAATGGTGGTATGTTTAGTTTTACGTAGTAGGCACCATGTAGAACGTGTCCTGGGTAGGAATTTCAAACTAATTGGCACTATTAGATTAGCATCTATGTTCTTAAGTATTTTTAAATGAATATACTGTTTGTTTTGTTTTGTTATCAAGACAGTGTTTCTTGTGTAGTCTTGACTGTCCTAGAACTCTCTCTGTAGACCAAGCTGGCCTTGAACTCATAGAGATCCTCCTGCCCGTTGCCTTCGAAGTCTAGGACTAAAGATGTGTGTCACTTGTAATACATAATATAGCACATAAACTGTAAGTAAAACCAGGTTTTACTTTCATATAAAATAAAAACCAAGCTTTTTATTTCTCTGACAACATACATATAAGAAAATCAATTTTCAAAAAAGAAAACATTATTTTGGTGCACATCCCATAGGTCTCTATGAGTAGCAGCATCCATTGCTGCCCCAGAGGAAGGGCAGATAAATGCTGCTTACTTCACAGCCACCGGGAAAGCCAAGGAGAAAAAGAAAGCATTGAGTACTAGATACACCCTTTGACAGCACACACGTTAGTAACATACTCTCTCCAAGGAGTCTCTTCTTCCCAACTGCTCAGTCTGCTTTGACGGCATCAAAGGGTTAGTACATGGATGAAGTAAGTCAACATTCTCATGACCCAATCACTTCAGACTTGCTTCAAAGGGTTAGTGAATGGATGAAGTAAGTCAACATTCTCATGACCCAATCACTTCACACTTGCCACCAGTTGAAGACCAAACCTTCAAAACGTGAGCCTTTGAACCTTTGAAAAGATTTTTCCTACACAGATCATAATTGGACAAGATCACCTTGAATTAAGCCCAAGCCCTAGTCCTTATTCACTTTGTGGGATTAGAATAGTAAACACACAGACATACACACACACACACACACACACACACACACACACACACACACACACACATGTATACATGTAACACCCAAATTAGAGGTTCTCAACCTGTGGGTCACAACCTTTGTGTGGGTCTAATGACCCTTTCAAGGGGGTCACCTAGGACTATCTGCACATCAGATACTTACATGATGATTCATGACACTAGCAAAATTACCTTATGAAATAGCAATGAAAATAATTTTATGTTTGGGCTCACCACAACATGAAGAACTGTATTAGAGGGTTATAACATTAGGAAGGTTGAGAACCACTGACCTAAGCCTTTATTTACCTAAACATGAGTGTATTAACGCTACACTCGGTTTATGACCCAACTATACTTACTTATAAGGGTCCATAACTATATGCATAGCATTTGTTATGTATTTGAAATGTCTAAATCTTGCCCCTTTTCACACTCACTGCTTAGCCACTTTTCCTATGCATTTATTTCTTCTGTCTAGAAAAGTTACATGACACGGCTCTAGTCAGCAGACATTAAGAGAATCTGGAGGGAGATTTCAGAAGAAAATCTGCTTCCTGGTAAAAGCATAAGATCTAACAGGCACCCCATCCACTCTTTTTCTTTGTAAAATACCAAGTATAATGTTCTTGCTGACTGCAGTTGTCTTAAGTTCAGGAGGAAAAACAAAGAAAATCTCAGTTGCTTATGCTATGACTCCCATGACCTTCCAAATCAATGGCAGGACTTTAAAGAGATGTTATGGCAGATACCTGCATTTTATTTAGGTTACCATCCACTAAATATTGATTTCTTTGTATCTGAATGACTTCCTACCTTATGCTTTACACCATGGGTTTGTTTTATGTACAATGTATGAGGCTTACCTAAAAATCTAATATCTGTGAACAACCAACAACCAATAAATTTATATTTATTTTTAGTTATTAGAAAGCTAATTTCATCCTGAAAATTTAAGTGATTTCCTTCTGAAATTACTTCAGATGCATTACATGCTTACATATAGTTCAAGAGAAATGAAGAATCATAAAGACAAAAATTATTTTAAGTAAGATAGAAACCAAATGTAGAGGACTATAGCTATAATCCCAGTACTCAGGAGTCTGAGGTAGAAGGATTAGGAGTTTGAAGACAGTCTCAGTTGCATAATAAGTTTAGGCCAACCTATGGGTGATATGGGAGTGGAGAAATGGCAGACGCCTAGGCACGGAAACGCTGGGATCAGGTGAGCTGGCCTTTCCGGCAGAGAAGACACAGAGTCTTGGAAGCTCAGGGTATTTATTGTACAGAGATGAACAAGGAGGCAGGGTTATTGTTAGCAGATTTTTAAAAAAAGAATCAGGTTATCATGTGCAGCTGAACAAGAATTTTCTGTCTAAGGTTCAGCTAATTTCTTAACAGTCTCTACAGGGGAGCAGTCTGCAGGCTCTAAATGTCTGGAATGAGAAAAGTGATGGTGGATGTTTCCTGAGTGCTGTCAACACTCATACTCAGTCCCGAGGAAGGTTTTGCCATCCTGCTGAGTCTTACCATGGAAATTTGTGCCAATCCCACAAGTCTGAGACACTGGGGTCCTTGACATGGCCTTGCCTATGTAAAACAAAACATTAGGACTTCATTCGTTCCTTATGCTGGGCTTCCAGTGATGTCGGGTCTCAAAATTATTAAACGAATAAGACAATGAAATAAGTAGGAGAGATTGGCTAAATTTAAACTAGAAACACACACACACACACACACACACACACACACACACACACACACACACACCCCACATGTTATATATATACATTTGCAACAGAAGGGTCTCACATTTGAATTGAATGTCCTAATGAATAAAGAAATTTGGTCAGTTGCAAGTTAAAAATCCAAGTGAACCTTTTCCTTTAACGTCAGAAAACAATACGTGAGAGGATCTGGAATGTGGAGATACTGAGCTGCCAAGCTGCGTCTACCTGACCGAGTTACTGGTTCATGTGTACAGGTTTCACAGGACATCTCTGTCCCACATCTGGCAGAAAGGAATGTACTCGCCGCGATCAAGCGGGTTTGTTTGTAAGTTTTTAGCAGTTAAAAATAACTCTTCTACTGCAAGATTAAAAACTGGAAACCAGGCAGTGTTGGATCTCAACACAAGCAACAGCATTCTCTCTGTTGGTGTCCTCTCTCTCTCTCTCTCTCTCTCTCTCTCTCTCTCTCCCCTCACCTCTCTCTCTTATACCAGCAAACAGGTGTCAAAAGTCCAGAAAATCTACACCAGGAAAACAGTTAACCTTTTTTTTTTTTAAAGTCCAAACCTCAGAATCAAAGAAGTACCTGGGTCTTTTCATATCTTCTCCAAAAATGTCTTGAAATTTGAAGGCATTTTTCCTTTGGATGTATATTTTTAAATTTATCCCTTCCCATTCTCTCTCTCTCTCTCTCTCTCTCTCTCTCTCACACACACACACACACACACACACACACACACACACATTATACTTTGATTCCATTCTATTCCATTCTCCTCTCTCATCCCTTCTTCTTCTCCCTCTCTCCCTCTTCTCCCTCTCTCTCATGGAATACCTTCTTTGTTCCTGCAGGTCTCATGGCTCTTCACATCAGTTCTGTTCTGTTCTGTTCTGTTTTGTTCTGTTCTATTCGGTTCGGTTCGGTTCGGTTCTACTCTTTCTTTGTGGACCACCACATTTAATTAAGGCTGCTATGTGGGTGAAGGTGGAATTGGACCATGCACATGAGCAGATCCCCACTGACTACACCCCTGAGAACGGTGTCCCTGCCTGGACAACACTGGGGGCCTTATCCCATAGTGCAATGCTGATAGGCCCTGTCTTTCCATGCAGCTGCTGTTGCTGTGGATTTCTAGGTGCAGCAGACCTAACCTGTCCAAAAGACATTTTCACGGCATTCTTACCCTTCACCATTCTTACATTCTCCACCTGCTCCCCTTTCTTTTCTGTGATGTTCCATAAGCTTTGGGATGGGGTTCGAGATGCAGATAGATGTCCCATTGAAGACTGGTGACTTGAGGGTCACCTGTTCTCAGCACTGACAGAGGCTGTGAGTCTTTGCATTGTCCGCCTCAAACACAAGCTTGTCCAAAAAGGCTAAGAGCCACGCTAATCTATAGACACAAACATATGTCCAAGGCAGCTGGACATCATGTTCATCTAACAATCCAGCGGCAAGTTCTCCCCTCAGGCCTTGACCTCCACGGTAGAGCTTTCTTGTGGTCAGAAAGCTCTCAATGCAAGACACCTAGTAGTTGCTTGTAGTTATTTACCATTTCAAGGTAAACACGATCAGGAAACATTGGATATCAATCACATCTTCTGACAGAGAAAGGAGAGACAGGCCAATAAGGAGGGCAAATAACTAGCTCGTAGCTTTTTTTTTCCCATTAATTAATGTATTTATTCACTTTACATCCCGATCACTGCCGCCCCCTTTCCTGGTGTCCCTCCAACAACCTCTCTTCCCATGCCCACTTTGACTTCTCCTCTGAGAGGGTGGAAGCCCACCCTGGGTATCCCCCACCCACCCTGGGTATCCCCACCATGGCACATCAAGTCTCTGCGTTTGTCACTTTGATCCTGCAGGGTTTGTTATTGTCATTGTTGATGATGTTTTCCTAAGTGAGAGAAAGTTAAAAAAAAATCAAAATTGAGCTTCTAAAGGAACACCCTAACCGTTCCACAGAGCCTAGGATAGACGCCCAACTATGCTGATAGAAGATACTGGCTTCCTGGTGCCTTGAAAACTGGATCACCCGGGCAAGAAGCAAAGAACTAGTCCGGCTTCAAGCATTGGGTTTAATTTAAACTTTACAAATTGTGTTTGTTTTTAAATTAGAGGCAGGCAGCCATTCTTTGAACTTTGAGGAGATGCGTTTGAATAAACAAATTTAAAGAACACTGTCTTTTAATGTTGCTTTTCATATTTAACAGGAAACCCAGTGGATAGAATTAAAATCCATTAAAAGGTAATTTGGAAGCTGCTTCCTCTCACCGTTCCTAAATTGTGAGGTCAGGACTCTAAGGGCAGAGGCCCTTTGGCTCTGTGGAAACCTTACTGCGAGAACAAGCCCTTGCCATGTCCAGTTACTGCAGCCTCCTGTGGAGGGGAAAGGCAACCTTGAACTCTAGAGTCAGCTACTCCAGAGACATCTTGCTTCGTTTTATGAATGAGTGAACTTTCTAAGAAGCATCTCAATCCGGTAATTATTTGTAAACCAGTTCATATCTACCCTGCTCCCAATTAAGACTCTGCAGCTATTCCACAGCCACCAAAATTCTGTCGTTCACCCTGGAGTTCTTTTTCTCCACCTTTAAAGAACGCAAGGAGTATCTCAGCCTACATTTTAAATATGAAGAAGCAAACGTGTGAAGTAAGGAAATAAAAATATACTGGGGATTTTTTTTTTTTTAGAACATACATACTTTCAAAGCATGTATATTTTAGCAAGCAGCGTGTAACCTTCATGGGAATACAGCCCGTGCCTGTTTTATTCATCAATTCGGTCCCATTCTGGTAGCGGATTCTGGCGTTATAGTAGGCTAAGGAAGCAAATAAATAAATGCTTATTTTTAAGAGATACATTCTTGTGTGGTGAACTACTTTTATACTCATGAAAATGATACCCCCTTTTTAAAAATCGGTAAATTAATCTGTCTTTGGCATCCGCCAAGCATGAGCCCAAAATTCTCTTCGGCTTCTCCTGTCTCCCCATAATACTCAGAGTGCCTATCAGGTAAGACCTCCCATGAAATTAACATTGACCTTTTTCAGCAACTTGTGCCCTGCAAGTCTTATACCTCGATCTAACTTTGAGGCTTGCTCTTATGTTTTCTCTGTTTGTTCATTTGTTTTTGTAAGCATGGACTTGAAAAACTGGAAGTAGAGTGGCCTCATCAAAGAATTTTATCAAAGAGCCTGCTTTGCTTAGCTATCGCAACGTGAACTTTAAAGGATATTGGTAATCATCGACAGTAAGAGGAACAATAGTTTTAGTTGTGTAAAATGCGCCCACCTGTATAAAAAAGCATGTGTCAGTTTGGTATGTGGAAAAAACCAACAACAAACAAAACAAAAACAAACAAAAACCAATCTTTTCAGGAACCCATCAACCTCTCCACGAAGTGGAAATTTCTCCCGACTCTTACATAGCTTGTGCGAGTTCTAAATACCACTGGTCTGCTGTGCTCCCGGTAGCTTTCTTTCCAGCTTGTATTTCATCTTCCAAGCAGCATTCTCCAGCCCCCACCTAGAGAGAGGTGTGAAGGCCTCAGGGTAAAAGCCCTGCTTTCACGGATCCTGAGGCCAGGAGAGGTGCACTGCCAGGTGAGTGGCTCGCCTTTCACGCAGGCGCAGCGCATAAGCAGTTAACAGTCTTCTCCGGTGTCCTGGTAATATATTCTTGCTCTACACTCCTGGCTCTCCAGAATCAGATTTCTGCAAATGTCTCTACATGGAGACATTCACTCCCCTGATCACCAGAAAGGGCTGAATCCAGGGCCAAGGAGAGAAAAATTTGAACGTGCTGTGTGTCTGGTGGTGGTTGTGGGGGAGGGGAGGTTGGTTGTTTTTTTTTTTTTTTTTTCCTTTCAAAGAATGTCTTCCAATTGACAATTTGAGACTCAAGGCAACCAAGAGTCTTTAAAATGCACACAAAGGGTGACAATTTGTTCCCTTAATACACAGCACAGCTGGCAGAGCTCCTAAACAAATTATTAGAAAGTGGACAGACGAGGGAGAATTAGTTGTGATTACCAAACTGTTGGGAGATATATTCACACAACTATAATCATAGGTACGCAGGACGTCTCTAACTGCTTCCCAGGACTGGCATGTAATGAGTTAAAGTCAATGGCCTCAGCAATTAAGGTTATAAGTAAACCATTCCTAAGATTCTTGACTGAAAGCATATGCTTGTCTTTGTGCTGAGTGGGACGAGCACAAGGAGGCTGGGAAGAGGGAACGCGTTTTGGAGAGCACATTAAGCCAAAATAGCACACTGGTTCTGACCATCCTGGGCACTGTGTCTCCATAATTAGGAGGAGGAATACCCTTCTGTGGGTTGGAAACGCCAGTCAGACGGAGACTTAAGTTAAGCTAGCATACATCAAAAATAATTGACAATGGTTAGGCTTCATTGTGGAGAAGCCTCGCTCTGGCATTGCAGCCACCAGCCCACCACCCACCTAAGAATTATTATTTGAAAAGGATGTCAGAGGATTATAGAAGATCCTTGCGTCTGCTCCAATTAGGATCAACACTGTGGCTGCTTCCTGAGAGCTCCCCGTGAGTAATGATGAAAACATACTGACCCCTGCTGGAAATGTGGAGAACTGCAGCGTTTTCCCCTCTTACCAAACCTTCCTGGAAAGTCACCCTCTTCTATACCTTAGGGGGCGTTTTGAAATTTCTGTCACAATGCCAGTATCAAAGTAGTTTATTAATTGCAGACATTTCTTCAAAATATTTCATAAATGCAACACAATTAAAGCTCCCAATGCTATACCCTCCTGTTTTTTGTTTTTGTTTTAGCTTGGTTTTGCGGGTGTTTGTTTTTCCTAACGGAGTTTCAGTCACTATCCTTGATTCAAATATTGGGCAGCCACCATCCAAAATCAAGTTCTAATTTAAACCTTCCCTCTTATTCCATATACCCATTATACATTGGTCCCCAAATAATCGTTTTTTCAATGAAGTATAATCTTGGAAATCTCTTAACGCTTTAATTATTTTGTTGGTATTGGTACTTTACATAGCACCCCAAGATCTCAATCCTACTGAGGACAGTCTCCACCAGCTACTCTCCAAATTGAATAGAGCAGCTAGAGAGATGGTTCTCAGCCTTCCTAATGCTACAACCTTTTAAGACAGTTGTTCATGTTGTTGTGATCCCATCCATAAAATTATTTTGTTGCTACTTCTTAACTGTAGTTTTGCTACTGTTATGAATTGTTAGTGTAAACATCCCATAGGCACTATATCTGATTTGCGATAACCATGAAAAAGTCATTTAATCCCAAGGGGTCAGAACCCAAAGGTTGAGTACTACTGAGGCTGCCCTAGGCTGCTGAAGGCTTCCTCTTAAGAATTCCTAGAAGAATAATACCTGGCCAAGGGACCAAGTGTAGGAGTCACACAATTTCCAACCACGTAATTCCATTAATCTGCAAAAACACTTGCTCTGTGTTGCTGGTGGGAGCTGGATCTGAGACCCCAGACTCCAGGATAAGAGAATCCACACAGAAGCTGCTTCGGTTCGTCAGCTGAGGCCCTGCGCAGGCGCTGTTGACTGACCTGCTTGAGGGATTCAAAGCTCAGCCAAGACCAGGAAGCCATCAGCAGACACGTCCAGATCTTTTAGCCGGGTTCCATTTGGTACTCTGAACATGTGCGCTGTCAGTGCAAATGTTCAAACTCCATTCTCATCTCCTCTGAAGAAAATCGTGAGCATACTATATTTGGTGATAGTTTGGTGGCTTTTCCAATATCTCTTTTCAAAAAGAAGCTCCGAACCTCTAGTAAGTTAATGGCTGTAAGAAACTAATGCAGTAGGGAGGTTGTCTTGTCTTATTTGTACTGAAAATTTTTTTAACTGAAAATATCCAGTTGTGGAAGGGGAGTGGAAAATTCTATCACTCAAGGCATTGCCCAAATAGTGCTTCACCCATAACAAGGATTTAATGACTATTGTAATTTGAATTGTGTGTTTTAAAAGTAATGTTACCTAGTGTGTGTGTGGACTTTTTCATTTTCTATAAATTACCATAGACAAATTATGTATCACCTTGAAACCTTGGTATCTTCTACTATAAAATTAGTTCATTTATACTTACCAACATGAAAATAAAAAGGAAAGCAAGCTTGTAACTATTTTATTAAAAAGTGACAAGGTCAACTGAGTTATATATTTTAATTAAGATGTACAGCCTTGAAAATGTTTTAACCTTTCTAGAGTCCAGAAGGATTCTACTATAGAGGAACGATTATCGAAAAGGATTCCTAAAGATGGCGGAGCGGGTACCCCAAATCAATACGCGCTCAATGAAAAAAAAAGTGACTTCATTAACTTAAAACATTTATGTCTCACAGGAATAATTACTATAGATTATTGATCAGAGGCAAGGATGTATAAGGGATAGGAGTGGGATATCAGTGACCTTTTTAACAGAGAGAAAGACAAATCAACTGGACTTCTCAAAACGAATGTTGTCGGAGGACAAAAAAAGCACTGCTGTTAAGATGTAACGCGCAAAAGGAAGCGGCAGCTTAGTTGGCGGAGTCGGAGTGGCAGCCATTTTAACATCCCCCTGCCCACAACGCCTGCACTTCCTGTTTGCTCAGTGACAAGAATTCAGCATCGAGGGCATCTTAGAGATGTTCCCAAATAAAGGCTATTCCAAGTCAAGTTAGTCTCTTACAATATAAAATACCAAGCTGAAAGTGATTATTTATATTATCAAGAAAGTGGGCTTAAACCCAACCCTAAATATTCCCCCAGAGCGTCTCTGGATTGCTGTGTCATTTCCAGTAGTTCATGTTTGACAATGTTTGTGGGATTGATCAAAGAAGGATGAAAGACTGCGAGAGGGCTGGCATTGGGGCATACATCTTTAATCCCAGTACTCAGAAGGCAGCGGCAGGAGAATCTCTGTGAGTTCAAGGCCAGCCTGTTCTACAGAGTGAGTACCAGGAGAGCCAGAATGACATAATTAGACCTTGTCTCAAAACAAAAAAAGAGAGAGAGAGAGAGAGAGAGAGAGAGAGAGAGAGAGAGAGAGAGAGAGAGAGAGAGGAAAGAGAGAAAGAAATACTGCAAGAACTCTTGTAACTTTGCTATGGCTAGGCCAGGGCAACACAGTAAGGTGATGTACAATGGCTTCATTTAGAGTCTTGGAAACTTATGGCAAAATCTCTGAAACTCTGCCAGTCGCTTTTCCACATCATGCTGCAGGCTGACCCTAAATCCCCTCATGCCCTACCTGGGTGATGGCGGTCACAAGTGATTCACTGTTTTTCACTTTTACTTCTTCTTTATTGTCACTTTAACTACAGCACATTATTATAACCTTGGCATTATTTGAGGGACTTCTTTGATGAGTACTTAGGAGGAAACTTGGCAGACTCCAGCCTTAAACAGGGTAAAGTGTGTGACAGAATTCTTAGGCTGATGAGTTATCCCAGCAAAGAGGTCTTCCTTCCATCTTTATTCAGTGTCATAGGCTTGGAGCATCAAAATCCCAACCACTGCTCTTCATTGGGAAAATAAGACCAAGTAGAAAATCTGCTTTAAAAAGAAAGAAATTAACCATAAGGAATGTTCTGTTTAAGCATAATCTATAAAGAACTAATTTGAAACACATCCTCATGATATACACTCATATATATATATATATATATATACATATATGTACATATACATCTAAGAATAGACTATGTGGAAATATAATAAATCTTCACATATGCATTTATATGAAAACAAAGGCAAAAAGAGTCTAAACCCATTTCATGGCCTAGTCATGTCAATTTTATTTCCCATAAAGCTTCAAAATCCTTAATTTCTTTGGATGCCCAGCACCTGCTGTTTTATGTGGTGCCTGTAAATCCCTAGTTTTCTACTCTACTCAAACTACTCTGTTATAGCCCAACCACTCCACACTGGTTACAACCAGTCCCCCAAAACAGCAGCTGTTCTTTCCAGATGCAAACCTGAGTGTCTGATTCAGTCGCCTACTTGCTTCATACATTTTCATGGCTTAGGGGAAAAAACAGCACGGGATACATATGGCCTGTATGACCTCCTTTCTACCAAACTTCCCAGCCTGTGCCCCTTTCTCTCTCAGTCTCAGCTGCATTCCTGTCTCCACTACTGGGATCTTTGTTTCAACTATTGTTCTTGGCCTCTGAGAAGCATCTCACTCAAGGAAGATCTCCCTGACACCCCCAACTATTTGACATCCTTTTGTAATGGGCCTGTTTCTTCTCTGCAGAACAGCTCTCATAGTTGTGATGGAATCTGTATTTGTTGATTAATGACTGTGTGTGTGTGTGTGTGTGTGTGTGTTTGCATGTTTGTGTCTGTGTGTGTGTCTGTGTGTGTGTCTGTGTGTGTGTATGTCTGGGTGTGTCTGCGTGTGTGTGTGTCTGTGTGTGTCTGTGTGTGTGTGTCTGTGTGTGTGTCTGTGCGTGTCTGTGTGTGTGTCTGTGTGTGTGTCTGTGCGTGTCTGTGTGTGTGTTTGTGTCTCTGTGTGTGTCTCTCTGTGTGTGTCTGTGTGTGTCTGTCTGTGTGTGTGTGTGTGTGTGTATGTGTACTGAACTCACTGCCTTATGCGTGACTACTAAGCACATGATCTACCGTAGAGTGGCACCCCATCTTCATTGGCTTTCTTCCTGTCATAAGAGGACATGTCCGAGAGTGTGGCTTTGCTGTCTACAAGATTGATATCACAGGATTTAGAGGGGGAAAAAAACCTGAAACATGGAATTTTTCATCGAATACCTTTTGAATGAATGGCTTCATCTTTCCTGATTTCATACTTTAGCCTATTGACCAAAACCCTATCCTAAGTTTTTAATATTTGGGGGTAGGAGATGATACTGAGGATTGAACCCCAGGCCCCACATTTGGCAAGCAATCCCTCTACCACTGAAGAGCTTCTCCAGCCACAAAAAAAAATCTCATAGGTGGTTTGGTTTGCTTTGTTTTGTTAGCAGTTAACAGTAACTAGTTGTCTCTCTAAAATGCACAGAGGTACAGCTCCCCAGGTCCCCATCCCCTAACACAGACAATAGTTAAGGGTTTTTTCTTTTTTAAAGAGCTTTGGCACTGTTAACTTTTGTTTTCTGAATTTTAGGAAAACATAAATTTCTGTACCTGAAATCTTAACACAATTTATTTTAATTAAATTGGAGGAGGAATCCAATATCGATTTTCTTTGCTTCATATCACTCAACTTTGAAATTTGTCTTTAGAGAGCCAATCACTAACATGATGAAGCATAGCACACCTTACTATGCTCAAATCCTAAAATGTCATATGAAGGATTATAGTACTCAAAGTCAAATTTATTAAACATGCCATGGACCCTACACAAAAAATGAAGTCTAATGTTAAAAGGGGACATCTTGTCAGTGTGTTTCCTTTTTTTTGGCACTCTCATTACACTTCTAGGATTGAGAATTAAATATTGTTTAATAGATATGGTTCAGAAGTCTTTCTAACCTTTAAGTTTACTTCTGTCCCCTCCTCATGTGGAACCACGGGCCACAGTGTTCAAAGGTACATCTGGTTTTTAGTATTTATGAAAACCACTAAAATGTCTTACAAAGGGATCCTCAGTCTAAACTGTTAAAGGAGATATTAGCTCAAAAACAGGAGGACGGTATGACAAGCAGCCATTTTCTCACATATCACAGTATATCCCTCAAATTCAAGTTCATCATCCCCCTCGCTGCACCCTTCCAGCTTGAAGCTACAATTTCTTCTGTTCTCTCCCCTGTCTAATGTGGACTGCTTTGACACACGGACTTATTTATTATTACTTACACAGAGAGTGATTAGAATTCTTTCTTGTCATCTGGTAAGTCCAAGAGATGCTCTTTAAAGAGATCACACTTCCAAAAGACATTCTTCGCACACGTGAAAACAACTATGACGGAACCCACTATCACGTGTGATTATTATCTGCCAAGAGCAATAGAAACTATTCTGGAAACAAAAATTAAAAAAAATCACATTTTTTAAATTTACTATTTCATAAAATACATGGAAGTAGTAAGATTTCTCACACATTACTATAGAAGCCTCTGATTCATGCTGGACTGACTGCTCCACCAATCCCTGGATATTCTTAGTGAAACGGTGGCATATCAAAGGCAAAGACCAGCTCTGAAGCCTCCTCTTTCACCGTTTCTATCTGACCTTCATGCTTTGAAAGGATTCTAAAAAGGAGTTTCCTTTTATTCTTTACCCAAATTTTTATACCGTGTTTTGTTTCTCTGCCTTTACTTGAGTTCAATCCATTTAACATTCTTATTTGGGGGAAATAGGGAGTGGGTGTAAGAAATAGGATTCTCATGAATTGGAGATTTTTATAGACACAAGCACTTCTGAAAGGAACAGCGAAACTGAATTCCTAATACAATAGATGTATGATAATAAGATATAGACATGGAGTTTCCATCTCTGACAGTTGTATGTATGAATCGATACTAAGATTCTCAGTAGCAGAGACCAAGCTTAAGGGCAGGCAGACGAGACACAGCCCCATCCTATGGATGCAGTTGAACATTCTAAGCACTTTTGTCTGTGATGGTTATTTTTGAAAATCACATCCATAACGCAGAGTTTGGTGTTTTTTGGAAAAGGGATGGCACTGTGTAGCTGAAGGGAGGGTGGGGAGGGTAAGTGGAAGAGCAGGATTTGTGGGCAAGACCCCAGCTTCACATGCAATATATAAGGAGTTGGTTAAAGACCCTGTAGGTGTCCTATGACTTCACTGTTTACTGAAATAAATGTCTTTATAAAGACTTTGCCATCATAATCCCTCCAGTTTCTTTCCACGTGGATTAAAGTGGCACTTACAAAGACCCATGAATTTACATGAGACATAATAAAAATGTTCTTCTTGGACTCACACAGAAACAGATAGTACCATTTTCCTTGCTGTTGTTACTAACACCGAACCATGCGTCCGGCATTATACTGTGAAGAGTGAAAGCATCCTACTTTTAGCTGGTGCACAATTCCTCAGCTGCACGTTGAGCTTCCTCCTTACCTTCTGAAGGAAGGTCTGCCATGCTCTCTTTGGTCCGATGTGTCTTTCTGTTGTTTCGACTCATCTGGATTATAGTTACTGCATCAGCATGTGTGTATGCAGAACCCTCTGCTCGTCTTTAGACCTAAAGAAAGTAAAGTTCAGTGGTCGTGGGAGAGATACAGGCTATGACATAAAAAGTTTCAAACTTAGATGTGCTTAGTCTACTGATCTTACCACAGCTTGCAACTTACTGCAAATGCCAAGGTGGGTTGATACCCATGGGAGGCCTCCCATTTTTTGATGAAAAGGGAGAAGGGTTCAGTAAGGTCAGGGAGGGAGGTGAGAGGGAGGGACTAAGAGGAAAGGAGAGAGGGGGGAAAGGAGAGAGCGGAAGCTTCGGTCAGGATGTAAACTAAATAAAGAAATTAATTAATAAAAATGTTTTAAATTCAAACTCTATTTCCATTATTTCTTGTTAATTTGACCAAGGACAATTTCTTACCTGTGACTTGAATGGTTGCTAAATGTGGGAAACAGTAATATCTAAATCAAAAGTGTAGCATTGACTAACTACTCTATAGATTTGGCTCAGTAGTGAATGTACACTGAGTGTTTGTCACTTATCACTGTTATTGTTAAATATCTCAGATTAAAGCCTACTTCTCTGCCATTCCATATATTCCTATGCAGAGTATCTTATAGTACTTAATACTAAATAAGTATAAATTTGAATTATAAGATCTATAAACTTTTTAAATTATTGTCGTTGGTTTTATTTAGAAGTATTTTTATTGATGGTACGGTTCTTGTAAATATAGAATTTGTGTTAGAATAATCATTATATCAGCAACAATGTCAACCAACAAGACCCCTCAGAGCTCCCAAGGACTAAACCACCAACCAAAAAGTATACATGGAGGGACCCATGGCTCCAGCTGCTTATGTAGCAGAGGATGGCATTGTCAGGCATCAATGGGAGGGGAGGCTCTTGGTCCTGTGAAGGCTTGATGCCCCAGTGTAGGAGAATGCTAGGGCAATGAGACAGGAGTAGGTGGGTGAGTGGGTGGGGAACACGCTCATAGAAGCAAGGGGAATGGGATAAGGAGTTTGTGGAGGAGAAACTGGGAAGGGAGATAACATTCGAAATGTAAATAAATAAAATAACCAATTTAAAAAACCATGAGATCAAAAGCAAATCATAACTCTCTTATGTCTTAATGTATTTATCTTAAAAATATATTTGTAATAAAAGGGTACACGCCCTGTATTTATTTTTTTTAGAGATTGTAATGTTGTTTATCTTAAAAGAGCTATTGAGGTGCATAATTTATATAAGAAATGTGCATTAAAGATGGAAATAATGTTTTTGCATGTCCTCTGTATAATTTAATCTCTAACACAGCAATTGGAATACTTAGAAGTAACAGGCAAGTTCAATGTTCAAACATTGTTTTCCTTCTCTTACGCAGTCATTAGGGGAATGTGCAGAGGGTAGTTTTGCTGGAGTAATTGGGAAGCCAGAGAGAATACAATTGAAATAATAAAGGGCACTTCCCCTGCACCCTCCCATGTATAGTGTACCGCTTCCCGCACTTAGAGAAGGGACTGAAAGAGCCGAAGGGGCTATCAATCCCATAAGAACAACAATGCCAACCAACCAGAGCTCCCAGGGACTAAACCACTACCTGAAGACTTTACATGGACTGACCCAGGGCTCCAACAGCATATGTAGTAGAGGATGGCCTTGTTGGGCACCAGCGGTCCTGCCAAGGTTGGACTCCCCGTGTAGGGGAATGTTGGGGGTGGGAGGCGGGAAGGGGGGATGGATGGGGAGGGGAACACCCTTAAGAAGAAGGGAAGGGAATGGGATTGGGGGCATCTGTCTGGGAAACCAGGAAAGGGGATAACATTAGAAATGTAAATTTAAAAAACTCTAATAGAAAAAAAAAGAATGAAGACCACCCGCTTATGTATCTTGTTTTTGTCTTTCCACTTTTGATAACAGTATGTTGACTGATTCAAACAAAATTTTTGGTGAACCTGTGAGAATGAAGTGAAGTCCCCTGCACTTGCCAGCCTGTATGCACAGTAACACCTGACATCATATGAAACCCAAACCTTATGATTTGTGCCTGTAGACATGATGGAGGCACATATGACTAAAGGTTAATATCTATTTGACCTATGGAAAAAATGAGTAGTTTACATAGTAGTTTAAATTTTTGATGAAGAATTGAAACAACCTTATTTTATTTAAAATACGTATTTTCTTCTGAACTCTAAGTATTTAATAGGTATTTCCAGCTAAGAGCTCCAATACAAATCTACAACTTGATGAACACTCTTGTAGTATTTTTGATTTGAATTTGTCAGGAGCGGAGAGAAAAGCCATGAGCTGTATAAAGTACAGTCATGAGCTTCGTCCTTGAGTCTACAGCAAGCATCAAGGATAGCTAATAGCCCCCAAATGTGTATAAACCACATTTTTGACAATCCCAAAAATAGTCTACAAAATACAGCAATTAACACCACAAATTGAAAATAAGTTGGTTACCTTGATTCTGTTCCCATTAGTATAGTGTCTTATTAGCTTACAGAAAGGTAAAAGGCAACAATTTAATTAGAGAAAAATTCCTCACAGGAAATAAATGTGATAATTCCTTTACCGTAAAGGAATTTTTTATTTAGAAAGAGTATAAAAATGAGACATTTTTAACAGAGGAAAACATGCAATAATATAATCTTTGCTTTCTAAGTGCATTTGAAACATCAACAAAATAAAAACAGAAAGGAAAGTCAAACTTATTCAGTGACACAATAATAAAATATATATATTTGCAGACACTATCCAGTTGGATAATTCCTTAAAATATTTTCAAACTATTTCTTATTATCAATGTGTTAAAAAAATTAAATGAATTCTTCTGTCTGCAAAGGATCAGACACATTTCTTGCCCATGCAGCTCACTTGCGTTCTAGTCTGTGCATTAAAATTGTTGCTCTACTCGGAGGGTTCCTAGAACCCTATAATGAACAATCTTTCATTGGTTAATTGTTTCTACATACCTCAAAGCTTCCTGCAATTAAAGAGTTAGTAAGAGGAGTGAATTTAACTTATTCCAGAGATTTTTTTTAATTGAATCAATGATGGAAACATGAAATAGTAAATTCTGGTCAAAGAGTTCCTAGAATTTAGTGCAAGAAGACACAGACAATGTCAAGTGCCCAGCATTCATACCTTAATACACTTTGAGTGATGGGCATTTTTCTGAGCCTTGGGGACACGTGCCCTTCCTACACTCACTGAGTAAATGCCAAGGCATAGCTCTGCCAATGAAATGGGCATGAAATGAACCTGGATTGCTTAGTTTAGCAGCAAAGTGAAATTCCAAATATTGACAAGTCATGATGAAGCCATTATCCTGATACCATCAAGAACAAATGGGAAGTCTTTTGCCATTGGGCTGAATCAAGGCGTTGAATCCACTTGCCTCCGTACCACAATTTTCTTTGTATGGAATAAGAAAATTATGTATCAGACATTCATCTGGGTTTGGAAGAAACCTCTAGAAGTGAGAATCCGGGGAGAGAGAATCTGAGAACAGACTTCCCACAGCACACTTCCTGCTCAGACTTATTCCAGAGAGGCTGAAAATGTTAAAAGAACAGGTTTCTTACTACACTTCTTACAGCCCCCTGGACAGAAATCAGCTGGCTGGCAACCATTAGCAAAGCACCAAGCCTTTTCAAACCTGCAGGAGAAAGGAGAGTTTATTCAAAGCTTTTGAAAAGCACTCTGTGTGTGAGCATGCTTCTGACAACACTTCAGCATTTTTCAGATGCTTTCTTAATTCACAGTCTTTGAAAATATGGGTAAGTCACATCAAATATCAAATTCTAACACCTTTTACAAACAAATAAGCTTAACAAATTCTTTCCTGAACCTGTCGGTAGAAACACTTAGCCCATGGCTCAAGTTAAGGCAACATTTTTGAGGCAAAGTGACTGAAGAAAATCTGCGCCACCCAACCCTGCCGCCCCTGTGGAAAGTGGAAGATAAGTCAAACTCTACTGTATTTTCCCCTTAGAACTTCTAGAAACTTACTGAAAATCATTTAAAGATATAAAAATGTTGACAGAATAAATTTAATTTACTTGAAGTTAAGAGAATACAGTAACACACTGATTCAAATACACACCTGTATATGACTTTGAAGTTGGAGGAAAGACCAAGTACCAAAAAGACCAGTAGAACCTCTGGAATGGCAGATAACAAAAAAGTGAATGTCAAGAGAGGAACACAGCCTCAGTGGTATTTAGAGTGTAGTCCACCAAGATATATTCTGGACTTCTGAAACTGTAAGATATTCAACCTGTGTTGTTCTGACTACATTTTTGAGGTGCTATGTTACAGTGGCAATAGGAAATGAACACAGAGGGTAAGGTCCCCATCTCTGTAGTATCGCCTAGAGGACAGGTCAAGGAGATGCTGCTACCACTAGGGAATTTAAGAAGGACTTTGGGCTGCTGTTTGATGCAAGCGCTTTAGAAAAATGATGAGTTCAACTTACAGACTCTTACATTTGAGGTACCAGTAAGAAAAATTAAATGGAACTGTTGAATAGGTGTGTCCATCCTTTTCAAATATTTTTATTTCATTTATACGTGTGTGTGTGTGTGGTGTGTGTGTGTGTGTGTGTGTGTGTGTGTGTGTGTGTGTGTGTGTGTTTGTGAGGGTGTGCCAGAGAAGCCAGAAGAGGAAAGGATGCCAAAACTAATGAAGCTAGAGTTACAGATGGTTGTAAGCTTCCCAACATGGGTGCTGGGAACTAAACTAGGATTCTAGGAAAACAGGTGATCTTCCCCACTAGGCCACCTCTAGCCTTCGAACCTTCGGACATTGTGACATGACATGATCTACAAAGAGACTGGGTTTCATTTGAAGCTGCCTTGGAACGCATGCAGCCCATAGGGCCCACGCTGGACATGGCTGCTGTCTTAGTCACTATTCTGTTGCTGTGAAGAGACACCATGATTAAAGATACTATTCTAAGAGAACACATTTAATTGGGGTCCTGGCTACAGTTTCAGAGGTTTAGTCCATTGTGTCCATGGCCTGAAGCATGGAGACAGGCAGGCAGACGCTGGAGCAGTAACTGACAGCTACATCCTGATCCATAGGCAGACTCTGGGCCTGGCTCGCACAGGCTTTTGAAACCTCAAAGCCCACTCCCAGTGACACACTTCCTTTAAAAGGCCACACCTTCTATTCCTTATAATCCTTTTAAATAGTTCCACTCCCTGGTGGCTAAACATTCAAATATATGAGCCTTTTGGGGGCCATTCTTATTCAAACCACCACAACTGGTTGTGATATAGTTGGGAAGAAAAAGTCATAAAGGGAACGTGATAGATGAGATTTGGAGGTTTGCCTTACTGTTTATGTCTCTACATGTGGTGGTGGAAACCATAAACAAGAATGAAATTTCCCCCGGGAGGATCTATAGGAACATGAGACATAGGAAATTCCTGGAGGAATGACACAGGCAACATTCACATTAAGGAGAATTTGGATCAATGATATGCAGAAGAGTCTTCATCTCTATCTAGATACGTACAATTCCATCTCAGACTTTATCGTCACATCTAGACATACATTTATGTTGGCATATGAGACACCTGCAGTGCGAAGTCACCATGAACCCAAGGTTACAGACTGAATGTTTGTATTCTTCATATGCCTTATGCTAAATAAGAATTTAACCTTATTTAATGCCCACGCAATTCAGGAACCTGAGGTGTGCTCCATTTTTTCTCACAGTTTTATGATGGACTTGGATTCTGGCTGAGCCAAGCAAGTCCTTTATCTTAGCTGTGTAGGATCCCTACGAATAGCAAACAACTGACTTCTTGATCAATGGATGTCTCTATTACTTCTCTTTAAAAAAATAAGTCAAAAATTTGCAAATTTAGTAAATTAATAACGTTTACTCATAGGTATATATACATTATATGTGTGTGCATATAATATAAATGTTAACTTTAAAGGAAACTGGACACTGTATGAGCCAATCCAACTAAATATAAATGCCAACTACTCATAGGTTATAATAGACATGTTAAAATTTAACTTGCAAAACTTAATTTTTAACTGATTCTTGAAAAATCTGTTAGGTCAATAAATGCTTCAGAAATCAGTTGGAAGTCCACAAATGGTAACAGCATTTAGCTCATTTCAATAGAAATGGTCTCATTAATGTGCCAGCTGCTAAAAATGGATGGAGTCAGTCATGGCCCTTGCCTGCCTCAGGGAAGAAATGTATTCAGACTTTTGCTTTTAAAAATAATCCTAATTCAGATTGTTAGCAGTTACTCCAGTGGTCGCCGTTGGCAAATGCATTTACCTTCCTCCCACCTCCTCCACTGTGAGCCTTTACAAATTCTTTTGCTAGCTTTAGTATGTTCAATGAAAAATAACTATTTCTAACTGCATTTTAAACTATTTTAACTGGCAGTATTGATGGATAGCCTCCTTGGTCATAATTAGCTCCAGATTTTAGAACCATCCGTTTTCTATGAACTAAAACAGACTGTAATGTCAGGCACATGTGGATAATCCAGCTCTCAGGAAACTAAGGTAAGAGGGTCAGGAGTGGGAGTCCAACCTGGCCGGAAGTGAGATCCTGTCACCAAGGATGAGACCAATCAGGGAGATAGTTATTAAAGTGCTGCCCTTACACGAATGAGAACCTGAATTCACATTCCTGCCACATATCCAGAAGAAAGCCATGTGCAAGGGCGTGAGTTTGTGACTTCAAGACGAGGAAGCAGAGACGGCCAAGTCCTCTGTAACCAGCCACCCTCCTACTCAGTGAGCTCCAGACCAGCGAGAGATCCTGACTCATAAACCGTGATGGATGATGTCTGTGATGGCCAGTCTTGCTTGTCAACGTGACTGTATCTGGAGTCAACTGAAACACACTGTCAGGCAATCGGGTGAAGATTTTTCTTTGATGTTTTTGTTGTTTCTATTTTTTTTATTTACCTTTCTCCTTTTATTGAAAATAGGTGTGTGTTTGTAGGATGATGTCACTGGTGAAGGGCAGGTACAGGATAGAAGGAGGCCTGTCATTGGAGGAGAAGGAAGGATGGGCGGGAGAGAAGTTTGAAGGAAGAGGAGGAGACTGGAACGGAAAGGAGGAAGAGACAGGAGGGAGAGAGGGGAGAAGCCGTGGCAGGACAAGATGGCAGGTGATGTTAAGATTCTGCTCTGAGTATTTATAGGTTGTTATTAATGTTCTCAAGGGATGGATGGTACCGGGCTTTGTATGTTTAAGTAGGCAATTATATCTTACCAATTGGATCTAAGATTACTGTGTTGTGTGTTCTTTTAAGGAGGGTTTGAGTGTAGGAAAGTGCGGCTGGGATGTGTTTCCGCCAAGATATCTAGCAGATATCTGGACACCACAGTGCGGACCTAAGCGGGATAAAGGACAACCACATTACTCCTTTCTATTTATATATTTTTACAACAACATGTGTTGTTTTTTTTTTTTTCACATAACTATATCCTGACTGTAGTTTCCTTTCCCTCAACTCCTCCCAGGTCCCTCCCTACATTCCCTAACCTGGGTACAGCCCTTTCTGTTTCTCATCAGAAAACAAATAGGCTTTTGAGGAAGTGAAACTGATAAGACCCATCAGCCAATAATAAAAACAAGATAGAACAAACAAAAAATAACACATTGAAATAGAGCAAAACGAACAAACAGAAGGAAAAGAGCCCAAGAAAGGGGGGGGGGGACAGATATTGTCTCAGAAACCCACTCATTTGCACACTCAGGAGTCTCATATAAAACTAAACTGGAACCCATAGTATATATCCAAAGGACAGATTATCTAAAGCGGGAAGACCCATGATAAATATGAATGGCACATTCTAGACAAAGGGACTTGGAAAGAGGAATCTATGCCTTTTGCCTACTCGCCCTCACCCTTATTGGCAAGTTCATCTACTTGGTTGCTCCTTCACTCCTCCACCAACGTTAGAATGAACTTCTTCAGGATTCCAATACATACTGAAGATCAGAAGCTCTCCAGAAATCAGTGCCAGGTTAAGATGTTTGGGATCACCAGCCTCGTGGACTGAACAACTAATGGAGCGTTCATTTTTCTGGTGTGAGACATTCTTTGTTGAACCACCCAGACCACATCCTGTATGCCAATCTAATCAATCCAACAGCTACATAGATTGGCAGTTGGATCTCATCAGTTTCACTCTTTCTAAAAAAAAAAAAAAAAGGCCCTGAGAATCACAATGCCTGAGGAACAACACCGAAAGGTGATCCTTGGCCTCTACACACACATGCACATGTATCTATGCACTTACAAGACCATGCACATACATTACACACATACATTACATACATACACACAAAGGGAGTCCCACAGATATGATTATTATAAATAATAACATGACAGCATCTAGGTTATCTGCTCTATAAAAGTTGTATTGAACTAGATCTAAACTTTTCAAACAATTTTCTTTTCACAGGGATGATGTTTTGCTTTAAAGTAAGCGGCTTAAGGGGAAAAATTTGTTTCTAAATTTGGTGACTTAAAAGGCTAGCGTTTAAGAAGCCGTCACATAAAATCTCTCTTGGATTAAAGCAATTTCAGCAATCGAACTCAGAACGAAGTTCTGATTCATGACAAATATTTTTTTTTAAACTGTGTCCAAATGGAACAGTGAAGCCTACATTACTATAGCTTGTATTTCGGTTCCTCAGAATTGTACATCCAATACCTTTCTTGATTGTCAGTTTGAGTCAGTAGCTATACTCCTGGAGTGTTCTATGTAAATTGTAGGGGTGGCACAAAATGAGAAAGTCTTCACTAACTGCGTTTTAAGATTAAAATGCCAAGGAAGGTCTTCTCACTTCCCAGCTTTATCCAGTGTTGATGGCTAACATTTCAATGGACGGCACTGCATTCACTGTGTCTGAGAAGACCTGACTGCGCCCACATTTGAAACCTTGACAAGTTCTCTAACAGCAGTTAGACGCTCCCCACTTCTCAGCCAGAATATGAAGTTTCACAGGAAGTTCTCAGGTTCTGGCTCCCTCCTTCCTCCAAAAGGCAAGTGTCCAGACCGGACAGAGCCAGCGAAGGCAGAAAGCACATCGTCCCCTGGATGAAAACCTGTTCTGCCACGTCTACCCCTGGCACCAAGGAAAGACAAGAAAAATAAAGAGGACAGAGGGGAAATTATGACTGGGTTAAGTGAGATGGCTTCTGCACCAAAAGCAGAATCTGTATGATATAAGCTGCTCAGGTGGATCCCATCAGTCAAAATCCTGACTCAAAACTGATATTGAGGGCGAAAGGAGAATGCATAGACTTTGAGGATATTTGCTAATCGTATGTGTATTTTTTTAACAGAAAAATCTTTGTCACGGAAGCTTGCCGAAGGAAGGTATGTGGAGTACAAGTAAACAAATAAAAAGATCTCAGTGTCATGAATTGATGATTAATGAAATGCAAATTAAGGTGACAATGAGAAACTATAGCCTATCTCTCGCAGTAAATAAAATCTTACCATTTCCTTTATTAAATGTCTGTGATCACATAAAGGAATGGGAGACCTATACCCTGCAGATTCGAATGTAAATTATTGCTCTTTCGGAAGGTAGCTTATAGTCTCTTACATAAGCATCATCTACTCTTGATAAGATTTGGTAAGATTCAGCCTTTAACTCCCTGTAAATTTGTTTAAGAGAAATGAGAGCATTTGTCCATACAAACTGTTTTATCAGTTTTTTTTTAACAACAAAATAGCTGTCCCCTGGAAGGCTCTGCCAGAGCCTGGCAAATACAGATGTGGATGCTCACAGCCAATCATCTGACCTGAGAGTGGGGGCCCCAATGGGGAAGTTAGGGCAAAGACTGAAGGAGCGAAGGTATTTGCAACCCCATAGGAAGAACAACAGTATCAACCAACCAGATCCCCAAAGCTCCAAGGAACTAAAGCACCAACCAAAGATTACACAGGATAAGACTCATGGCTCCAGCAGAGGATGGCCTTGTCTGGAGGTCCTTGGTCTTGTGGAGGTTCCTAGGGTAGGGAAATGGTAAGCGCTGAGGCAGGAGTGAGTGGACAGGTGGGTGCGTACCCTCATAGAGACAGGGGGAGGAGATGGGGGTTTGTTGAGGGGAAAGAAGGAAGGTGGATAACATTTGAAATGGCAATAAATAAAATAACCAATAAAAAATGAAAAAATCCAAATGTCATCCATCCTGTAAACAGATAAACCAATGACCTTTGTATATTTATAAAATATACTATTTTCCAATAAAAAATAACTAGCATAAAACAATATGAGCTAATCCCAAAATAAAGGATAATAAACATACCACCGAGTACATGTATATGATGCCAAACTTGTATAGTTCTGGATAATGTAAATGTACAATATCAAAAACCAGGGCAGTATTTTCTCAGAAAAGGAAGAAAAAAATGTCTGTTGCAGGACAAGAAGGATGAATTTTTAAAAAAGAGCCTTTGGGTGTAAGATCATTTGGGTGTAATTAATATCTTAATCACTTTAGTTGTGGGGATTGTTTCATATATGTATATATGCATATGTGCATAGGTTCATATGTATACATATATAATAGATTTTATATTAGATATGTTTATGTGTGTTATATATGTGTATGTTAATGTATATAAACATACTTATCTATTTTAGGCATGTGAAAGTTTACCTGTACACCAATAAAGATGTGGGTGTTTGGGATTTTTTAACGTTAAGAAATGTGGGAAAGGGAAAACTCTGTTTAGAGACAATGGGAAATACTACATAGGAAGAAATAAGCAATTGTCTGCTTCTGGCACATACAACTGCCCCACACATGCACACTTCATTTTTCTCTGCACAGTTAGGAAGTTCCAACTGAACAATACTTCATGGATTCCATACATACAGAACCCAGCCAAACACTTAACTGCTTTCCGTAATAACCGGCATCTGAGGAGTATCAAAGCCTGGAGAGTTATTTAGCAGTGTTCTCACCGAAGGGGTGAGCTGCTAAAGTATGTGTATACACAGGAAGGAGCTCTTTACCAGGCTCTGTAAAGTCCCTGTCTCTTGCATCAATAGTGATCTACTGCCATGAAGCCTGGGTGGTCCTGTCACGGAGCAGATAAAGTGTTTCTTCCTTGCGTCTAGGTAGACATTCACTGGTAACTGATCACTCCCTCCCTGCTCGGCATTCCTGTTCACACCCATTCCTTTGCAGATGTGTTCATTCACAAAATGTTCTGAGGGAATAAGTGCCAAGTCCCACTGGTTCTCCCACAGGATCCGGGACGGGGGAGGGAACATCTCCAGGCCACTATTTAATTCTTTCCCTGTACTCTCTATGATGGTGGCAGTGCTTTGGAGAAATAAAAGCATCAGTCCACATTGATGAATTCAGCTGAAGCTCTTTCTGCACGGTTATCAGCTTTGATAACCTTATACGGTGAGGACCAGTTCGCTCCCATTTCTTTGATTCATGATATCAAAGGTGTAAGTGGTTTCAATTAAAAATGGCTGCTTTGGGAGCCCTGTGGCTGGCCAACTTAGCTGATAAGCCAAAGATCCCAGACTCCCACTCTGGCTGCTGCTTCTGGCCAGAACTTATCCACCTGATAACAGGTCAAGATTTCTGCAGTGGGTGAAGCTGTTTTCCTAGCGGAAGTATAACTCAGTGTATGCTAGTTAAGGTTATTCATGTAGAACGTTGCCTGCATATTTAAAAAATGCGATTCCTATGACCTTGTTAGACACAGTAATTGAGTTTGGACTGACATCTGACCTAGAGCTCAATTCTGCCAGTAATTCAGTGCATTGGCAGAGACAGGAGAGCTGTGGCTGCTGGCATGACTGAGGCTTGGCCCAGGTTGAGAACTGACCTGCCAGGAGCTCTGTTGCTATATCTAATCAAATATATGATTGATCGATAGCTTTTAATGCACCTGGAACACTCCTGATACACACGGAATAGGAAGGCTGCAGGACATACCCAAGAACACAGTCTTAAAAGACCATCGACTTGGTGAATTGATCCTTGGAAAGTTCACAATACACAACAAACGCTCACAAAATCTCTTGGGTCCCCAAGGTAGAACTATACTTCCAGGGTCATGATGCCAGCAAGGAGATAAATCCCTGGGGTCCCATCAGTCAAGGAATTTGATGAAACTGATTTACCTTCAGAAACATCTTGAATGTGTTACTCTTGAGTAAGAGGCTCTGGCTCTCTGTCGCCCTTCTTCCCATGCTGACATAATACGTGTGGGAAAAGCCTTTCTAGGCAGAGATGAAGGGACTCTTAAAAGCTTCCCAAAGCATTTTAGCATTTCTAATGAAAATTTTATATACAAACCACATTTGCTACCTTGGTCACATCTACTTGAGGCTGCATTGAAATTATATTTATCTATTGTGAATTTTTTAAGATAAATATGTATGAAAGTGACTGAAAAATTAACAATAACCAAATTACAGAACTAGCATAGGTATCCATCAACAAGTACACACACACACACACACACACACACACACAAACAAACAAACACACACACAATGTTTAGTCAGATGTAAGGAAAAATAAAATCATGACATTTGCAGGAAAATAGGTGCAGGCGTATACCATTATGTTACATAAAATAATCTAGACTTACACAAGTATAGACTGTTTCTTTTCTTAAGCACGATTTAAACTTTAACAAACATATTTAATTAACACAAAAATTTAAAATGGGACTTTGAGGAGAGAAAAGAGTTCTCTCTTGAGGGGGTTCAGAGAGTGGAACAAGAGGCTAACCAGAGAAGGGCAAACTATCACTCATTTTCTCTCATATGCAGCAGCTACCCTTATATATATACATGGATATGTTCACATAAAGGTAGAAGAAAGGTTATGGGAGGGAGCCAGTGCATCCATGAAAGAGCAAGAGGACAATGCATGGGGGCTGGAGGCTGGGGTGGGGAGGTGTGTGCATTGCAAACGTGAATAAGACATGATGGTGTGTGTGTGTGTGTGTGTGTGTGTGTGTGTGTGTGTGTGTGTGTTTGTGAATATGACTTAAAAACATCATTTTGTACAATGATTGGAGCATTTTAAACCAATTGTTTGATTTTTAAAAGTGTTTTCCCTGCAGTTCTTTTAGACAGGGACAATTGTGGGTCAGGGTTTTTGACCTTGGGATGGCAACCCCATCCGAACACTTGATGCCTTGCAGGGACAAAAGTGAAGAAGAGACTGAGGGGAAGGAGGTCTAGTGACCGGCCCAAATTGGATCCAGCTCAAAGGGAGGCTCCAAGGCCTGACACTATTACTGATGTTGTGGTGTGCTTACAGACAGGAGCCTAGCATGGCTGCCCTCTGAGAGGCCCAACCAGCAGCTGACAGAGGCAGATACAGATGCCCAATCAATGGACAGAAGCCTGGGACCCCTGTGGTTGAATTAGGGAAAGGCTGGGAAGAAGCTGAGGAGGAGGGCGACCCTATAGGAAGACCAGCTGTCTCAACTTACGAGGACCCCCAAGAAGTCTCAGACACTGAGCCATCAATCAGGCAGCTACACCACTGGTCTGAGGCCCCCGACACATACACAGCCTGGTCTGGCCTCAGTGAGAGAAGGCGCACCTAACCCTGGAGAGATTGAGGCCCCAGGGAGTGGGAAGGTATGGTGGAGTGGGGGTGGAGACATCTTCTTGGAGATGGGAGGAGGAGGAATAGAATGAGAAACTGTCAGAGGATTGACCTGGAGGAGGATACCAAATGAACTTTAAAAAAGATTAAAGAATAATAATTTTAAAAAGTACTTTCCTGTTTCATTAAACATCTCTGATAGCATATTGAAATGTTTCTAAGTGATCTGCTCTCCTAAAACAACCATTCCAGTCCTTTATCCGAGAGTTGCTCCTTGCCAATTTTTGCCCGGGCAATTTCTGGAATTCGGGGACACTGCTGAGGGCTTGGTTTACTGGAAGCTCTCATGACTGTTGGCACAGGACATCATCTGGACATTGTGGAACTGGCTGCCTTTTCCAGTTTTTCTCATCTGGTTCTGTGTCTCCATGAATCCTAAGTAGACCACCCATGCTTCTTTGAGCTGGTAGTCAGTCCTACTGTTTTGGCTGTAGATGGCAATGAGGCAGAGCTTGCCCGGACTCTGCTGCTAGTTGATTGTTACTGTTTCAGCAATGAAGTGCAATCCAACCGGGGATCATCCCATATACACTCTTGGTGTGCTGCTCAAAAGGAAATGAGAGTCTCCAGTCTGCTTCCACAGGCCTTTCTCTGAGGCCAGAGTAGAACTGGATACGTCATTTATACTTACTGGCTGAGGTCAGACCCTGCAGGATCCTCTCCAGCTCTGAAAAGCCACCTTATAAAGACCTGGCTTCTATGTTAACTGTGACCATCAATAGTGCTAAGCCCAGTTACTCTATAAACCCACAGATTAGTAAGGTGAGCACACCAGGGGCTAGAGCAATTCCCACATTTCTGCATGCTGCCTACTGTTTTAGACTCAGTCCACAGTAGTTGAAATCATACATAGACGATGCTAACAGAAATAGAAGTGACAGGTGAGGGCTGTGTGATTTTCCCTGGCACTGGGCGGTTTCTAGAAGCTTTCTCCACAGGTACATCTGGGGATGGGGCTGTGAGTATCTCCCCAGTGTTGTTACTGGCACTAGGATCTGAAGCAATGTCTGAGTTTTACTACCCTGTCGTTAGCAAATGGGGTCTCACACCAACTCTTTGCTGCCTACAGTTGCAGGAGTGTTATGAAAGCTGACTGGGCTACCTAGGTTTATACTGGATGGATCATCCCTGGGATTGCAAATAAAGTCCTTTATGGTCCTAGGGGTTCCATAGAACTTGGAGCAGTCAGTAGTACAGTACAGAAACCATGTCTGCACCCTTCCTTGCCTTCTGGGCAGCTTAGCAACTCATCTATAGGTGAATGCTAGAATGCCGATATCTGTGTTTTCAGAAGTTACAGGATAGGAGATGGGACCAGTGCCTTGACTGTCAAGGTTGTTGCTAAGTGGGGTCATATCGGAATCTCATGGACACTCTTTCTGTACTATCTTCAGATCATGGAGACCATTAGTAGCCAGAACTTATGGAGCAGAACTGTGGGTAGTCCACTAGTGTCCAAGTATTGACCTGATGTCAGAGCTGGTCCACAAGCTTCCTTTGTGTTTTGGCCTGTCCGCCCAGTCTCCAACTTCTACTGGATACTGAAATACAAGGGACCAGGATCTTACCTCTAAGAGCTAGCTTCATCTCCATCAGGTGGAGTCCTGTTCCTTGATCTGCCTGCTGAGGTTAGAGGTTGGATGGTAGAGGCTTCCAGGTTTCACAGATTTAGAAGCTCAGTCCTTTATTCTGGTAGCAGGGGTCATGAGGCTGTGCCAAGAAGTGTCCTTCATGTATCAGGTCTAGTCTATATACACTGAGTTCCTTGGAATGGACATTAGGTGGGACAGGCAACACTTTCCTCCTGCCTACTTCAAAGTGTCTCTTACTCGACCATCCTAACAGTATGCCTGTGGTCTTGCCTGATTCCTTTAGCTGTTGTGAAAGAACTTTGGTTCCTGACAGACACCTCACATAGTGTGACTGTGAAGATCTCACTCAGTCCCCACATTGCTCTGACTTCCCCATAGGGATACTGTTTGTCTTTCTCTTTGTATACTACAGATCAAACCAAGGATCTTATGCAGATTG
The DNA here is from genome assembly GCF_011064425.1 of Rattus rattus. Lineage (NCBI taxonomy): Eukaryota > Metazoa > Chordata > Mammalia > Rodentia > Muridae > Rattus > Rattus rattus. The sequence goes on from NC_046156.1 coordinate 25,166,544, forward strand.
CGGAAGCACGTTACCACTGAGGTACACATTCAGTTCCAAATAAGTCCTTTTTTAAAACAAAATAATTCATTCTGTCCTTTTAATAACAAAGGAAAATCATGGCACCTCTATTTTTATATTACTTAAATATAAACTTACTGTGCTTAAACAAAAGTAGCATTCACAGATGATATTTGGATGTATACATGTAGTCAAATAGATATTGAGAGAGACCACTTACCAAGTTTATTATACAGAGTTCATAAATAAACGATGATATTTTATATTGCTCATAATTTAAATACCATATGATAGATATGATTCAGTGTTTATATGTTCCCTATATTGAAGTCAGTAAGTATACTAAAATACACTTCTTAATTTATATGTACAATATATGACATAATCAAAGCAGACCTTATGTTGAATCAAAATCTAATTATCTACCTTAATATGCAAATATATAAATGAAATCTATTATTAATGAAATGCTTTACTATGATTAATCTTACCCTATTGATCATATTGATGTTTTTTATTTTTTTTAACATTCTCATTGTAATAGAAATCTAGAAATAGCCTATGGTCAACTATAAAGCCATGATGTCATAAAAAAGTTCAGTCCCCTATATTTCTATTCCATGTTTGATGTCAGACCTTCCACATTCAGAGCTCTAGACACAGTCCAGAACCTCTTGCTGGTATTTCAATCCTCATGTTGACAAGAGACAGAAAGCACAAGGGATGAAGGTTCTTATCTATGGACTGGGTTCCCTTTACTTGGTCCTTCCAGAAGCTGCATGCCTTTAAATCCCTTCCTGATCTCTCTTTTTTTTTTTTTTTTTTTTTTTTTTTTTTTTGGAGCTGGGGACCAACCCAGGGCCTTGTGCTTGCTAGGCAAGCGCTCTACCACTGAGCTAAATCCCAACCCGATCTCTCTTACTTGTTAGCATCTGATGCTTTAGGTTTGGATTGTCCTTTTGTAGGACCTTGGTGTGCATCATGTTATTCACTTGAGATCTTTCTGGTCATTTAGACACAGAGATCCATATACATAAACCATTCTAGCTATATCAGATGCTTCTGGTAGTTTCTGTTTCCATTTTCATTTAATTTTAAAAATGTTTTAAACTTCCTGATACTATCAACAACTGCTGGGGGTTTTGTTGTTGTTGTTGTTGTTTTCATTCTCCATGTATTCTTTAGTTTCTGTAGTTTTCCTTGCTATCTGTTTCAGGCATTACTCCATTGTGATCTAATAAGAGTAAGAACCAAAGAATTATTTTGTATTTTGTCCAGGGCCTAGAATATTGTCTATGTTAAAGAAAGCTCCATGGGCTTCTGAGAATGTGCATTCTGTTGATATAGAGTCTTCTGTAGATGTTTGCTAAGTCCATTCTATCTGTGACACAGTTTAAGTTTTAAACCCTTGTTGCGGTTGTTTTATTTATATAAGAGAGAGTAAGGAAATCACCCACTCTTTTTATACCAGAACCTATCCTGTCTTCGTTGTCAGTGTTTGGTTGAAGAAACTGAATGTCCCAGTGTTTGGTAGACAGATATTTATACTTGGTATAGCATCTTCAAAGATTGCTCCATTTGTTAATATGCAATGGGCTTCTTTACCTCCTCTGGCTAATTTTGGTTGAAGTCTACCTTGTCAACTATCGCAATACCTTCCACAGCATCCTGTTTTCGATTTCTGTTCACTTTTTATATTATTTTCCATCTTTTGGCACTTGGGCTGTAGGTGTCTTTACTGGTAAAATATTTTCTTTAAACTAGATTTTAATCCACTCCACTAGTCTGTGTCTCTTTACTGGAGAGTTGAAATCATTTACACTTGGTGTTATTATTGAAATATTTCCTATAATTCTGTTAGTTTTTAGGATTAGTTGGATTTTTTGTTCATTGTAACTTTATTTTTAGGAGTTTTCTCGGTGATCTTGTTAGACTGATGGATTCCTTCCTTGCTCTCTTTTATTCAACTCTTAAAATTTATTATTTCCTGTGTTCTGGTGATTGAGAAATTTTTCTTTCCTTTGTATAGTAGCCCTTGAAGCACCTTCTGCAGTGCTGGCTTCGTGGTAATGAACTGCTTTAGTTTGTGCTGCTCTTGAAATGTTTTGCTTCTACATCAATTTTAAAAAATAGCATTGCAGGACATAGAACTTGGTCAGCAACAACTGGCTTTCCATGTATTCTTGGCTTCGAAAGCTGCTGATGAGTGACTGCATAGTATTTCAATGCTTCTGTTCATAAGTGAGGTGGCGTTTTCCCTTATAGATTTTGCTATTGTTTATTCAGTTTGTACTGTTGACTTCTTGACAATGTCGTGAGGGTAACTCTCAGTTGATGATACCTGTTTCTAGACATCACCCAGCGTGAGGCTATCTTTCTCTTTGCACATCCCAAGATATAACCTTTCAGTCAATCAGGATCCAGACCTTCTGAGTTTGTAGAAGCAATTGTAGGATTGCCTCTTTAGGTTGAGGGTTCTTGAACTGTGGATGTTCCCTGATCTAGGTATTTGGAATAGTTCAATTTTTAACAATACACTCCCTCAATATGGCCTCCAAATGGGATTGATTTCTCTGCACCCATGATCCATCAGCCAGAGAAATCAAAGCTTCCCAGTACCCAGGCTTATTCTGAGGTTAGAACTGCTAATCTTCAGTTGATAACTGTGTCTCTCCTCCCATTAGCATGCTGAACACCTGAGGCTGTGTTTGGCTTCCTTCTCTGTTTGGTGGCATGACTCCACAACCCCTCTCTTCTGGTAACCTTTAACTTCTACCCAAGCTTTTCCTGTGGGATAAGTCTCTTTTCCCCACCTCCACAGAAGCATCCTCTAGAATCGGCCTTACCCAAAAATCTCAATACAATCATGTAGATTGTAAAGACCTCTGGTAGGTCCTTTTAAATTCACTTGCCTACAGTCTCATGCTCAAAAGGGTGACTGGAGTTGATAACTACTTAATTACTTCCCTAAAACTCAGTTAAATTTTTGTTCATTCAGCACCAATAACAGTTTTTAACATAGTCTTTAATGTAGCATGAACTATCAGACTAACCAGAAACATCTCTTCTATATGGAGAAAAAAAAATCCAAAGTACAGATAAGTTATTTGGGATCTACAGCCAAATCTGCAGCTGGACACCGCTTCAGGTGCAATGCCCACGCCCATGGGGCAATCTGGGTCACAGTTCTAATTCACTGTCTGTGTACTCTTCATCAGCTAAATGAACTTCAGTGTAAACTCTAACAATGTGGTGTGGCTACTACAGAGCTGCCAAGGGACAGGGAGTTGGCGTTTGGGGTTCCTAGCAGTCTCTTAACAGTCATACCATGGTAATCACACTCAGTGAAAGCAGAGGCAGGAGTATGATTACTATGATAGTCTTTCCATAGAGGCAGCATGGAGGAGCTCCTATAAATGGAATCTAAGACTTCATATTTATCACTGACTTTGCATGCCGCCCTTCACAAGGGCCATCTAATCTTCTCTCCATTCCTTTAACATTAGTGTGTGGGCTGCCAAAGCAAGGGCTGCTATATCCTTTGAATAAAGACTTTTCTTTAGCTTATAGTAAAGAAAAAGATAATTTTTTTTCTTTTTTAATATACAACCATGGTAAATGCTAAGAACAAGACTAATCTCTTTTTCTTTTGCCGCTGAGCCTGACAGACTCGTTTGAAGTGACAATAGCTGGTGGCAAGAGGAATGATGAATAAGGTTCAGTTTGGGTGGGCCCAAGTAAAACATTTGCTCATCTGAGAAAGGTGGGAACTGCTAAAGCAGAACATTGACAGACAAAGATTAAACAAAGAGAGCTCGACCCCTCCTGATCATTGTACTTCTGATTGAGGTGACTCCTCTTCTCCCTCCAATCTTTTTGTTTCAATATGGTATATTTTGTATTATGCATGTCATATTTCATAAATAAAAAAGGAACAAGTTTGTGGTGGAGGAGAAACACTAGTTTGAGGCAAACCTGGCTACCTTGGGCTATATTTAAGATACTATCTCAAAAGACAAATGTTAATCAATCAATAACTAATTAAAAATGTGTCCTCCCTTTCATAAAGGGCAACAAAGGAATACACTAGTCTTCATTTTTAAAAATTATTACAAATAATTACTAAAAGAAAAATATATTGAGTGATATAATCAAGGTGATATTTTCTATGCAACTTCTAAGGAAGTGAATTCAAAGTTCAATCTCTTTCTTTCCGAAGAAAAACATTGGATTAAAAATTAAAATTAAAAGCAAACAGTTGCGAAGAAAATAAATCTGTTCTGCGTGAGGAAGCTCAGAAGGGTTTGACTCTTTAGGTAAAATATTACAGCTGCTGTGTGAAGCATGGATATGAATGAAACAATTCTAAAATGTGGTCCTCACTTGGTCTCAGTGGTATTTTTCATCAAGTCCAGAAGGAAATTCATGTTCCCTTCCTTCCAGTTCCACATACTCGCCATCTTGTCTCCGCAAACACCCCACCTCTGCAGTCAGGAGGATGGGATCTCTTGAGTGAGGGATACCATCCTACATCTTAAAGTACACAGGTAGCCGACACAATGCACTCAGCAAAGATAGCAGACAGGTTCAAAGCAATGTAATTCAACAGGTAGTCCCCAACTCCAGGGCTATAAAAGGCTCCACTAGACAGCTTGTTCCTTCCTTTCTGGAGGGTCTACATGCCCTGTGGCTTAGCTTCTGCCTGGATACCTGGGGCAACACGGTATCCTGGGTTTATCCAGATTTTTGTTCTCAAACCCCCTATGCTTCTAGTCAACCATATTATAACCTAGTGGTAATCCCCATGCAAAGGGCATGAAGAACTGACAGAACACCATTACCTGAATTCCACGGTCATAATTAGCATGTTTAATGGAGAATGATGACACTTAAGATCTAAAACCATTTAAAATACTCCAAATTCTAATTTTGGGATGTAAGCTTTCTTTAGTGGGTGTGCTATTTGGTAAACCCACTGTGACTTGCCCGTGCATTCGGCAATATTTTGAGCAAGCATTCCTATGCTCATACCCACTCTTTATGCAACAAAATACCGACTTTTATAACATACATTCACTTGTAGAAAAGGGAGAGAGTGAAAATTCAAGTCCAAAAATGACTCAGGGTGACCAGACTCTACTCCAGTCCTTTTTCAGTCTCAACAGAAAACACAATCTTTATACTATCCAGTTACAACAGAGACAAAAGCAAAAGGAACCTCTAATTCTCCATTTATAATTGATCCCCCCAAAAAATCGAATGACAAAGCATAAATACAGCCTGGTACCTGAAAAGCAATAAAGGGATACATAAATGGTATCTCTTATTGAGGGCTTGCTTTGTTGTTGTTGCTGTTGCTTTTGTTTTGTTTTGCTTTGTTTTTTGAAACCTGAACTTTTAAATATGCAACGACTATTGTTACTCTGGGGTTTTCTTGGGAACTAAGAAGCATGTTCTTGTAAGATCTGATGATTTTTTGAATTTCCTCTGAATCTGTAGTTATGTCTCCCTTTTCATTTCTGATTTTGTTAATTTGGACACACTCTCTGTGTCCTCTCGTTAGTCTGGCTAGGGGTTTATCTATCTTGTTGATTTTCTCAAAGAACCAACTTTTGGTTCTGTTGATTCTTTCTATGGTCCTTTTTGTTTCTACTTGGTTGATTTCAGCTCTGAGTTTGATTATTTCCTGCCTTCTACTCCTCCTGGTTGTATTTGCTTCTTTTTGTTCTTGAGCTTTTAGGTGTGCTGTCAAGCTGCTGACATATGCTCTTTCCTGTTTCTTTTTCTGCAGGCACTCAGCTATGAGTTTTCCTCTTAGCACAGCTTTCATTGTGTCCCATAAGTTTGGGTATGTTGTACCTTCATTTTCATTAAATTCTAAAAAGTTTTTAATTTCTTTCTTTATTTAAGAAGCATGTTCTTATACATGGTGGCTTTTCTCCATACTGCTCTGTGAGTTAAGTACCTGTTGATTTCTGTGACTGAGGTTAGGTTTTTTGGTTTCGTTTGTTTATGTGGTTTTTTTTGTTTGTTTGTTTGGTTGGTTGGTTTGGTTTTTTTTTTTTTAATAAGCCTGTTTTCTCAGAGAGGGCATGAAGAACATTGTGGCCATGTGCAGTCTGGGCTTTCCTAGCAGGAGTAAGGTACCAACAATATTGGCAACTGAGTCACCATGAAAAAAAAAAAAAAAACCCTACAATCAGACTTCACTGTTTTCCTAAAGAATCTACATTTGCATTTTAAATTACATCTTTGTACATTCATTTCCATCGTTCTTTTGGCTTTTAAAGCTGAACAGAGATTCTTAACAAAACAAAAAACAAAACAAAAAAGAATGCCTAAGACTAGCATTTATTAGGGTGGGGGAAAAAGCAAGTCCACACAATTTTTCCCTAAAATATTTCTTCCAGATGACTTACTTCAGGAAGTCATGTTGACAGGCAGATGGAGGAAAAGATGAAAGATAAAGTTTCAGAAATTCTAGGAATCTCAATGCCTGGATTTCCATTTTAAAATTTCAATTTCTTGCTAGCCAGTGAGTTTCTGTGTCTAACTGCATTAAAATGTGCACAGCAGAAATACACACACACACACACACACACACACACACACACACACACGCGCGCGCGCGCGCGTATGTATTTTATACTTGCCCTCATGATACATGTTAAAAATTATATAGTTTGTCATGAGAAATACATTTATTGAAATTAAATCAAATTAAACATCTCTTAAACTTTCCATTATTGACAGAGTTTCCACAAGTTAACCTAGCTTTGTTCATTATCTTCCCTTCAGTAGCATAAATACTATTAATATTTGTAAGTGATTGCTAGGAGGTAAAATATAAACAACATTAATTCGCATTAATTAGATTGTGAACTTACTGCTTCGTCTTTGAAATGGGCCAGTACCTCCCCATTCGATGATTAACACGCTTGGCATTCTAATGGACTCTGTCCCATGGCTTTTTTTACTTTGTGACTAAAGGCCATGCTGAAGAGTGAGATGTGAGCCAAGAAAGAACAAAAAACTAGCACAACAAAACTGTCAGTTTTCTAATGTTTCTTAAAATGGAAGCATACAGCCTTCGCTGACTCAGGTGAACAGGAAGGCTGATACTGCTGGATACTTCTAGTTCTTCCTACTGGCCTTTCTTGTTAGCACATGTCTAACGACATCCTAATCTGATTTCTTTCTGACTCAATGATTTCTTCTATGAGCCAGTGGTGATATTGATAGAGGAAGGGAATCCTATAGGCGTCAAGCACTTTCACATGTAATTAATAAAAGAATGTATGCATTTTATTCTTAAAGCATTTCATGAAAGATACAGATAAGACCCTGGTCTTTCTGGGTAATGGATTTCAATAGCAGATCATTTGGCCCATATGAATCTTTAATGGAAGAAAAGGAAAAGACAAAGACTCTTGTCTCAAAATGTTTGTATTCTAGCTAGAAAAAGAAAAGATGGGAAATGAATGATTGGGTGAAACCATTTCCGATTGTTGATTATCCTTTGGAACTTGATGGTAAGATATCTTGCGAAGATAGCGTGTACTTTAATCATTGGACATGAAATAGGATCTGTACCAACCTGAAAGGTAGGGAAGTTATCCAGTAGGAATATAAACCCTACAACCTACGATAATGAACAATCTGTCAAGATATGTCCACTGGTGCAGTAGTGGCATGTCTGCTATTAGAGTAACCAACCACGTTTCTCTTTAAGGCTGGCAAGGCAGAACACTGGCTGGCACCACTAACATGGCTCAAAAATCAAGGCTAAGTAGGTCATAGGCTTTATGGGATAATCTACTAATAAGCAGACACAGTACTAAAGCAACTCCTAAAGATTTATCATTATACTATTCATTAATGTATCTCTCAACCTTCATATGAGAAACTTCATCCTACCATAACTTGTGATCAATACAGAGACCCATAACTAGTCAACATGAAAATAATAAGAGATTACAGAGTTCTCATCCCTAATTGGAATATCTAAATTCCTCCACTTCCTCCAAAGACTCAACTGACAACAAGGCTGTCTGTTAAGACTGCCTTCTCCCTAACATGCCTAAGATCCAGGCTGACTGAGCTATTATTTTAGTCTTCTGGCTACTTTTTGTTTTTCCAACCAAGCACTGAGGCCACACGTCCTCAAAGGAAGGAAAATTCAACACTTTCCTTCCATGGGAGGAGTGCCAAATAATTCATGGCTATGGCCAATACCCCAGAGGCCTTGTGTTTCACAGGCGCTCTCACATAGATATTAATAGAATAAGACCCTACTAGAAAATTTACTCATTAAGCACAGCAATGGCATGGTTTTATATTTCTGTCTTAGGGACATCATGTTAGCTGCTAGAGAATAGTTTAGGTGAGAAGATGAAATCCAGGACGACTAGTTAACAGCTACTGTAGCTGCCTGGATATGACAGTACATTAGAAATAGAGAATAGGTAACGAGTACATTGTGAGTGATTTGTAGTTGTCTAGATTGAGAAGAGAGATGAATCAGGGTGACTCCAAAGATTTTACTCAGGACTTGAATGAATACGATAGTTTTCAACCAGACAGAAAAGAGGGGCTGAAACTGCTCATGTGTCTCATGAAACTTTCCCAATCATGCCACAGGGTAGTTCTATAGTACAAGTTATCATGGCCAACTGTACCAACAAAAGAGTAAAGATCTCAAAACAGTTAACACCTAAACTCTTAAATAATGGGAGAATTGATCAAGAATTAGTTCTCTGCAGAGCTCCCAGGGACTAAACCACCAACCAAAGAGTACACATGGAGGGACCCATGGATCCACCCACATATGTAGCAGACAATGAATGGCATTGTCTGGCATTGATGGGAGGAGAAGCCCTTGGTGTAGGGGAATGCCAGGGTGGTGAGGTGGGAGTGGGTAGCTGGGAGGGGGAGCATCCTTATAGAAGCAGAGGGATTAAAGATTCAGAAAGGGGGAAACTGGGAAAGGGGATAACATTTAATGTAAGTACATAAAATATCCAATAAAAATAAAAATAAAAAAAGAATTAGTTTTGTTATCTAATTAGCGAGTTTTCCCACTAAACACCACAGTTAATCATGAGTCACTGGCATAATAAACAAATTATCTTTTTTCTTATTTTGAAGCTACTCAATGCATATTTTCCACTACCTAGAAGAAGATCAAGAAAGAAGTGCAGGCATGGGGGACAGAACAGAGACTGAGGAAATGGCCAACCAATAACCGGCCCAACTTGAGACCCATTTCATGGGCAAGCACCAATCCCTAACACTACTACGCATGTAGACAGGAGTCTAGCATGGCTGTCCTCTGAGAGGCTCCATTGACAGCTGACTCAGTCAGGTGCAGGCACCGACAGCAAAACAGTGGATGCATCTTGGTCACTCATGGAAAAACAGGAGGAAAGACTGTGGCCCCAAATGGGGATAGAAACTTTACAGGAAGACAGAGTCAACTAATCTGGCCCCTTGGGGCTCTCAGAGATTGAACCACCAACCAAAGAGCATAGATGAGCTGGACCTAGGCCTCCCTGAACATATGTAGCAGATGTGCAGCTTGGTCTTCATGTGGGTCCTGAACAACTAGAACAGGGGAACTATCCCAAAAGCTGTTGCCTGTCTGTGGGATATGTTCTTCTGGAAGGGCTTCCTTGTCTGGCCTCAGTGGGAGAGCATACACCTAACCCTGCAGACTTGATGCACCATGGTGATGGGCCCCCACCTGCTCAGAGGAGAAGGGGAGGGGACCCAGGAGATCGGATGGTGGGAGGGTGTGACCGAGAGGGGGACAGTAAACTGGATATAAAGTGAATAAATGTAAGAAACAGAAGAATATAACACACACACACACACACACACACACACACACACACACACACACATACAAATGAACACAAGCATAGACTCTCCGTGGCTACAGAATTCCCACAGTGAGATGACTAAAGGTCCATGCATTTAGATCAAATTGAATTTGGTTTTTGACTTTTACATATGGCCCTCTAGACAGAAAATTTTAAAGTTAAATTGAGATTTTAAAAAAATGAATAAAGGAAAAACTTGATCTAGTAGACCAGGCATGGAGGTTCTCTTTATTTCTGCCTTTGGCTTAGACAACATTATAAAAATTTCATACACTTCATATCCCAACTTCCTCCTCATCAAAGCACTAGTCTCATTAACTTCGTCATAAACATGAGATAAGGAAAGTGTTGGTATTTTTAAAAAGTTTTTCAACCCTCAAGGAAATTTTGTCATTTATTATTAGTATAATTTTTTTCCAAAAACATTTTCAATTTTAATTGTGTTGAAAACCACCTCATTATTAAGTTTTCCAAATGTTACACAGAAAACACATTGTGTTATGACTCTCTTATCATAGGTAGAATTATGTTACTGTCTCCTACTAATAAGCTACATTAATTAGCATGCAGTACTTGACAGAATTCTGCCAAAACATTCATCAAAAACAGAAACCACAACATGGTGAGAAAACAAGCATTCTGTCAGAATCTTAGTCAGCAAGGCTGTCTGGAACTTCTATTTCCATCCCATAACTACTAGTCAAAATTTCTAACAATTGATACTTTGCATCTTCTGTGTCTTGGACTTTATATTGCCTTTGCCATTGTAAACATCCTCCATTTGATGAAAGCTGAAAGAATTACGCCAAAAACACACACACACACACACACACACACACACACACACACACACACACACACACACACACACACACACACTGTCCTGGATATCTTTCTTCTACTTTTAGCAATGTTCCTCTACCCTCTTCTTAATATTCATTGTGGCTGTTTGAATCAGGAGATTAACTGATGGGTGTTGATCATTCTCTAGTACAAGAGCTAAATGGCACAGGGGAACATCAGAACGGCTGGGCCGCTTTGCTGCAGTCACCTAGCGGGTCCCTAAACCAAGCTGACGCATAGACAGGAAGGTAAAAGTAGACCTGAAGAAGGAAAAAAAAATCAAACCTTTTCTTCCCTGAGTGTTTTCAGAAATCAACTTAACTAGCGTGGAAATGTTGAGTGTTGGTAAAAATTCCCCCAAATGCCTAAAGAAACTTGCAAATTTTTCCAGGATTTGATGGAGGTTTCTGAGAAAGTGCACCCAGAAGCCCTTTGGATCGAGGTGCGACCTGGATATAGTTAAACATTCCACCAACTGTTGTTTCACTGAGAATCAAAGCTCAGTTGCCCAGATTCCTAAGCATAAAATCCCAAGCATCTTTTCTCTTTTGTTTCTCAGATGTCACCAGTTCCTCTGAGCAGGAGACTCTTGCCTCCCTTCAGCTCGAGCCTTTCAGCTTCTCTGTGTGTTCTGTGAGCCAGAAGAGACAGTTGCACTGCTCTCCCAGACAGTCCTGGCCTGGAATGTCTCAGGCATGCTGCAAATCTGAAATAAAATCTTATGATACTACATTACGTTAAATAGTCTTTTAATATTCATTTACTAACTAGCAAACACAGTCCTTAAATTGACTCTCCAAGACAAGGTCACTCTAGGGTATGGACTTCCTGTCCAAATCTCTCATGTAGAGATCCTGTCCATATAATACACAATTTGGTTAAAATGCACTTATGATCATGGACCTGTGTGATTTACTTATGAAGACTAAAAGCAAAGGGTGGAGAAGAAAGATTGCTCTATTTGTTCCCTGACCAATTGAAACAGGTAAAGTCCGTTATGTCCAAGAAGCATCTTCCAGATCCAGGACATAGCTTTAGTATATTCAGGGGTTTTGGTTTGGTTTGGGTTTTGTACTCTTAAGACTTTTTTCTCTAATTATTACCTTTACTCTTCACATTCCAAAACTTGTTGCTGGTCCCTGACTAGTATGAGTTAAAAAAAACCATTACATTTTTCTTAAACGTGGCTCAGTGACCAACAGGATTAGCATCACTCTAAGTGATACAGGTCAGCCCTGCTCCTGAAGGTCTCAAATGTCAGTACCGTATTCATGCAGAAGATGCACAGCAGCCTTCAGACATCCTGTTCTGATTTCCATACGCCCCAGACAATGCCATTCCCTGGGACAAGCCTAAGATAGTGTTTACATAAATTCCTCTCCATAGTGCTGGATTAGGGCCATATAATTCCCCCTTTGCATGCCAAATGTATGCAGTGGAAGGAATCCATGCCACAGGAAGGAGGAGAATGGGGAGGAGGAAGGAGTGGAGGAGAAAGAGAAGGGGAAGAAGGAGGAGAAGGAGAAGGAGGAAAAGAAGGAGAAGGAGAAGGAGGAGGAGAGGAGAAGGAGAGGAGGAGGAGGAGAAGGAGAGGAAGAGGAGGAGAAGAAGGAGAGGGAAGGAGGAGGAGGAGAGAGGAGAAGAGAAGGAGGAGGAGGAAGAGGAGGAGAAGGAGGAGGAGAAGGAAGAAGAGGAGGAGAAGGAGGAGGAGGAGGAGAGGAAGAGGAGGAGAAGGAGGAGAAGAAGAAGAAGAGGAGGAGGAGGAGGAGGAGGAGGAGGAGCAAAACAAAATCCAAAAAAAAAAAAAAAAATGTCAATTGTTGCCAACACCCTCACTGGAGCATGGTAAACCCCCCAGTGGCCAACCCCTTACAGAAACCTGAGTCCTTCCCTACCCACAACCCAGTCAGAAGTCATCAGTATGTAGAGCTACACCTCAGTATCCTTATCACCTTGTAAAGAGTTCCCTTTGAAGGCTTGATGTCTAGGCTGTGACTTCAGCAGGGAAGGGGAGCAGGACTTGTCACAGAACCCTTCTATGCTCCTCTTTCACAGCTGTGGGTCTGAGTCACCAACGTCACTGCAAAAGTATCTTCCTAATATTTCAATCTTGATTCTGGCACTTTATCAGCAACTACAGCCTAAAGTTATTTTTCAAGAGACCTATGTGGGGGGTAAGGCTGAATTAGTGAAAGTCCTTTTCCTCCCTTCTCTGGAGTATTCACCCTTTGACTCCTATGGGTGTGTTTTTCCTCAGATGACACAGACCTCTTCTTGGACGAGAGCTGAGTGATCTGATTTCACTTCTCACATTCATTGACTGACTAATGACTGTGACTGCAGCTGATGTTGGCCCAGGGTCAGGCTGACCTGCTCTGCGGCGGTGTGTGAATCTATTACGATAACGCTGTCTTCCAGAACTCCATGCAGGATGGCAGGAAGGTGCCTGGAAGAATGTCGGATGCAGTCTGAGTGCTCAAGGAGGCTGGTTGTTTTCTAACACCCGTCCTGAACTATGGGAGTGGGAATGCTGTATATTTTAAATGCGTCTGTTGTACAACTGCTGAGTTCAGAGTACTCTTCGCGAGGGCTGGGTAATCACGCAGATGGTGTGCTTCACGACCAAAACCACTCGCTGTAGATGCCACATTCTAAGAGAACATGTAAATACTTGGCGCAGTTGTAGGACTTTTCAGAGGTGTTAGATTCATTTAGAAAGTTACAGCTTTCGTGGTGACAGCTTCTCATTCGAGGCTAGCAGGATTAATTCTTGCTTTCTTATTTTTATTCTTGACATTCCAGAAATTGCCACACAACTTCCTGATCTAACTTGAGTGTGGAGTTGTGTTTTTCCTTTTCTCCCCTAGCTCAGGAGAGGTGGGGGTGGGGGCTGCTGTACCAACGGGAGTGCAGAAGCAGAAGGTCTGAGTGGCCAGAGGAAGTGCCTTACCTCATGCTGGTAGCCGAGTTGTCAGGTCTACGTTTCGGTGCCACCCCACAGTTCAGCGAATGCCAACAGTGGCTCTCAGCATTTATTCTCGTCCCAAACTTACTACAGAGGTGGTAAGAACATGTTCCCTCTAGACTTTCACTTATTTATTAAATAGATTCATTAAGGCCTGGCTCAGTATAAAATATAATCATTTTCTAGATCAAGCTAAGGAATGTAAGCCTCCTAGCAGGAGCTCAGTAATAATTCTGTAGAAGGAGATGGCCGAAAAGATCTAGAAAAGACAAGGCGTACCAAGACAAGGCATGGCAAGGGGTCCGCAATAACTGATGGGCAAGAGAGCACGGATAAGATGTGGCCAGAGAGGAGCCTGTTGAACAGAGCAACATGGAGCTTGAGAGCAAGGAGAGATTAAAATGGCGCCGTCACCCTCCTCCTCAAACCCACATTCTAGACCGTATAATATACCATCGCACAGGGAAATAACCAAATAGAGACAGAAGCAGTACTGTCATGGGAGTGTAAAGGACCATGGGAACACTTTTATGAGTATGTAACTGCAGGTTTTATGGATAAAATAGCATTTATATTGGGTTTTTTACAGAATGCCTAGACGTGTAGCAACCCAGGGAAAATGGGAAGTAGAGATAGAAACCAAATCTTCATTCCTTCTAAGTTTGCAACGCACAGAATAACCATTGGCACACACAGCCCATCCAACATGGGGGCCGAATGAATGAATGAATGAATGAATGAATGAAGGCATTTGGTTAGTACCACAGACTCAAATTTCTATAATATGCCTTACACCTGTAGCACAATTCTCCAGGTTGTATTGTGATGAGAAGGGAGAGCACCGTTGGGTTTGTACTCAAACGGAAACAGGAACAATAGAAGCCGAAATGTCAGGGTGTGATTCTAGAAAAGTAGAACAGACAGAGGGAAACAGTGGACATCATCAGAGACCTGACCCGGAGGAAAGTCGGTTCGGGCTTCGTCACGGCCCTCTGGCTCTCTTCTGTATTATTCTCCTCACTACTTCTCTGTAGAAAATCTAGGAGGAAAGTGAAAGTGTCACACATAACTCTACCTCTAAAGAGAGAAGAAGCTTGGCACACCAACATCAGCCTACTTGCGCCTTCTTTGATGTATCTGTGTTAATATGTTAAAAAGAAAAAGAACTGGGACAGTACATGTCTGCTAAATGCCTTGTTATTTTTTTCTCCTTGGTGTATACGTGGAAAAATACTAAGAAAAAATAAAGTCATTGCAAATAATTCTCACCTGACTTAGCACAATTTTCTGAAATATCAAGAAGATAAGGAAACTTCCAGAAGAAAATAACTTCTGATGCTTGTTTTCTGCTATTGTCCCGGCAGCTGTTTGAAGAGTAAAAAAAAGGCCAGTTAAATCCTTTAATACGACTGTTGGAGGTGGGGAACGAAGTGCCTGGGTCCACGCTACGCTCACCCTTCACCATGGCATGTTGATTTGGTCTCCCACTGAAGGCTGGCTCTGCTTCATGCTTACAGTATGCAAAAGCCTGACATGTATGTGACTCACCATTTGATGAGAAAAATAAACTGTTTCCAGAGACTCCTTCCCCATCCCACTCCACGGGCCATACCCTACTCTTCACTGATCAAAGATAACCTGCATTTCCGGTCTTCAGGGAAGACTCTCACTTCATTTTCTCTGCAAACCTTTTACTCGGTCCCTATGTGCTTCACTGGTCTCTGTGCCCGAATGCATATCATTGATGTACCTCATAGACGCGAACGTAAGGCACCACCGAGGCCATGTGCAGTCACCAGTTTGACTTCTTTCTTCCTCTGTAGCAGGCAGCCCATGGACCAGATACAACCCACTGCCCATCACTGCAATTGCACACAGACACGATGATTCCATCACATGCTGTTTGTGGATACTTTCTGCCTCACTCAGGCAAAGACCATGGGACGTACAAAGCCTAAAATATGTTACTATCTGGTCCCTTATGGAGAGAACTCAGTCCCCTGGGAACCATGTGTATTGTTTCCTGACGAAGATGCTCTTACGTCTGCATCACGTGTATAAGTGTCAGGAAGTCACAGGACTCACGGGGTAAGGAACTCTGGCAAAGAAAGTGGCCTTAAGGTGGTGGTGTTTCTGTGCTATTTATTGAATGAATCCAACGATAACTAAGGCTAGTTATGTAAAGCACAGTGCCCTAGTACATAAAGTATGGACTCAGGTCTACTTCTTGTTTTCTGGCCACCCTGTGCCTCAGTTCCCTTCTCCAGAAAATAAAAATGACAGGTTTTAATGAAACCTGCGAAGAATATTATTTGTCACATAGAAACTTCTCAAGAAGTACAGTCGATCAGTAAGCAAAGGGGAGAAAGAGATTCCATTTAACTATTTCGTTTTCGTCTTCCTGTTTTAATGGCATATCTTTGGAACTTTCTATGAAAAGGATCGGTTCCTACCTTTTTCTGCTAACTCCAAACCAAGCCTGCTGTAAAAGATGATCTGAGGTAGGTGTAACAGGAATATCCAAGGACGGACAGAACCGCTATCAAGGAGGTGGAAAATACACTCATGTACACTGAGATAGGAGTCAGGGAAAACGAAGTTTCCCAAGCCAGTCAGTACAACCCTGTCGAACTCTGCTTCCCCTGTTGAGAGGAGGGGCCCTTATCTCAGATGTGAGGTGAAAGGCAGCAGAGCTCTGTGGAACTGTCAACGGATGAAGTGGTGAGAAATTAGCAGATCCTGTAATTTGCACACTAATTCTCCCCCATGCCACCTGGGGGCTTCCTGCTGGCAGAGGCACAGAAGAGAAGAGAGTGCTGCGGGTCCAGCCAGCAGTCAGCCACACCGCTATTCTTCCCTCGCTGAGCAGTACAAGCAGCCCAGCTTGTCTCCATTCACCGTCCAGTGAGCAGTTGGCAGGCTTCCCCCAGAGCGTGGGCAGGCCTGCGCAGAAGGAAGACAATGGGAGGAATTTTAAAAGCCTTCCACCTTTTTGCACTTTCTTCCCGGGGTCTCTCAGGAGAAGTTGACTCAGCAGGCGCCCCTCTACCTTTTTCCTCAGCCTTGCCACTCTCCCCCGCCCCTTGAAGGATCACTCAACAGCATGGTAATCAAGATTCTCCCTGAAATAAAGTACAGAGATGGGACTGGGGCTGTGTGGGGCCCAGCAACTACTCTCGCTACACTTATTTTTAAAAGCTTTTCCTGCCTTTTAAGGCTGAAACACATATCCCTGAAGCATAAATGTGGCTCTGTGTAACACTTTCCCTCGAGCATTCTCCACTTGTGGAAGAAGTGACCGTCTCCCTTTGGACATCTTTCCGCACCAGGGAAAGTAGGAAAGGACCGTCCCGTTAGCTGGCGTCATTCCAGCTAGAGACCAAGCCCACAATGGGAGAAAAGCTGGAGTATATGGACAGCTGCCTCTCGCACTGCAAGCAAACGTTCCCCGGACAGCCTCTGGACTACCAAGTGGATAATGCTGCCGCTTGCACCCTTCCGCCCGCATCCCACAAGCTGAGGCTGGTTTTAAGATCATTAGAAAAGGAGAGAATGTTGTACTCTTCTCAGTTTCTCTGGGGTCACAGTGTAATTGTGCAGCAGGAGAAACTGGGCCCCAGAGATGGCGTGACAGTCACTTCTCATTACCTCCCACTTGGTTCATTACGTCTGTAGACAGCAATTGCCAGCGCGTGGGTACTTCCATTATAGGGAAGGTTGTAATGTGCTCTAGACCCTGCACGGCTTCCGAATGGGGAGAAAGCTATTTATTCCAGGCACATACCTATCTTATTTCCACAGGAATGGAAAGCGACGTAAGGGATAGATTAGTGGTAATCAATATGGGAGAATCAGGGAGCAGGAGCGCTTGCACCTGTGAAATATTTATGTGTGTGAGTCCTACTGATTCATAAGGCTTCATACAGAAGACAGAATTCTCACAAACCCACCAAATTTTGCTTTAGCAAGCAACCTTGTTCAGGTACACTATATATTGGCTTCTTTGTAACATATTCTGGAGTGCACACACACACACACACACACACACACACACACACACCAAGAAACCTTTCTCTTTTTCAGTTTTGCACACCAGGAATTATGACGCACAGGAATCCTATTCCTTGTTTCTTCCTCAGGGTTGTGGAGGCCCTCATTACATTATTAGCTAAGGGGAAATGAATGAGAGAAAACAGAATTGTAGGGACCTAGAATAAGGATTAGCTCTTACAGGTTTTTTTCTCTAAATATAAAACAAAGCAAAGAACTTCTTTGCCACAACTAAGAGGAACCTGAAGAGCTGCCCATGGTAGAGTGTTTGAGATGATGCCTACCGCGTGCCCCACTCCTGGAAACTCAGGATGACATCAGCCTTTTAAAGGTTCTGAAAATTACTGTCACCAAAACAATCTTACTCAGTGTTGCTTTAATTAATTAGCAGAGCACTTTCTTAGGAACTTCCTGCAAAGCCTTGGCACCAGCATAGGGAAAGTCCTGTTCTGCTACACCCCACCTTTTCAGGAGGTTTCATAATACTCCTCACCCCTGAATTTTGGCATGAGTTCAAACCACTGGGGGATTTACTCCTTAGTAACCATTAGAAGCCAGATAGAGCTTGGGAACCAGATTTCTTAACAAGTACTGCTAATGGAGGAAGGTCACTGGTGGGGGGAAACACCAACCCACACATCAAGGTCTTTGCCTGAATTCACCAGAGGCTGAACAACACAGTTAACAAGTCAGCTTGACAATCTCAGGCTAGAAGTCTACAGTCTCGACACTAGACATCGGCCAAATTCATCGTTTTCCAAAAGGGCTTCATATTATGTAATCAAAAGTTGGCCTGTGAATTTATCACACCCGGTGGCCCCTTCATCGTCATGCCTAGCTTTGAAGGTTCACCTCCTCTGCCCTTGGATTCATCTGCTTGTTTGAGTCACCAAATTCGGCTTAATTCACTTACTCATTCAACAATCATTTAAAGGGTATTTTTGATGTGTCTGATACTGGAGGAAATGCTAGAAGGATCAATGAAGAAGAACCATAAGAATCCTCCTCCTCACAGGCTTACATATTGGTAAGGGGGAAAGCAACGGCAGAGCATCAATGGAGTGAATAATTCAATACGGAATTACAGTTGAAAGGGGATAAGCTCTGCAGAGGAAATAGCGCAGGCTAGGGGAGTTCAGAGTATGGGTGGGCAGAGAACAGAGAGCAGATTTCTATTTTAAAGGGGTCAAAAGGGTATGGGCTCATGAAACGTGACAGCTGAATATTATCCCGTAATGAGGAAAGAGGAGGGTCCCTTTGCCAGCTATGAGTCCAGGCATATAAAGAAAGCCAGTGTGGTCAGCTATCCAAGAGGGTAGCAGGAAGGAGGCAGAGGAGGCATGTGGGGGTAAGAGTAGACAGGAACCAGAGGGAAAGCCACCATGTAGGCAGCAAGAACCATGCTGTCAAGGCTTTGATGTTGCAGCATTTTGAGGAGAGCAATGATATTACCTAGCACTGTTTTTCAGTGATCTGGATGTATTCTGAGTTTATTAACCATAGACTGGGTTACTGAGTATGTACCAGATACAGAACATGGCATCACATCTAAAAAGATGAACGGAACAGATTCCTTGCCCTCAGAATGTTCAAAGTCCCCAGGCCTCTCCGGACCTACTCACCACTGATCGATATGTGGCTACCTGAGGATTGTAATACTTGACCACCGTATGCTCAAATACTCTGCTCAGTGTTTGCTATGGGACCTTACCATCCACATGCTCTAGGCAATTAAAGAAGGGAGACCTGGAGACAGATCAGTCACGCCGGGGTCCCTCGCTCTTCCCCGAGCAGAATGTGTGGCCCCTGGCAAGACATCCGCCCTCTCTCTTCTTGGCTTCCCCATCTGTTTACACAATTTCCCACAGGAGTATGTTTTTAGGTCTGAGAAGATAGCCAGCCCTGAGCTGCAGGGTGTAATGGAAAACTGACAATTTAAATTTCCCTCAAATTATCATACTCTAAAATAAACAGAGTCGAGTAGATTCTCCATGTATTCAATCTGGCAGCCTTGCCTCAGCTGAAGACAAGTCTACAAGTTGGCAGGCCAGAAGCGAGGAGAAAAGCTATCTTAGTTCCTGGAGATAAAACCTGCTAGTTATCAACAACTGCGATTCCGAGAGAGAGAGAGAGAGAGAGAGAGAGAGAGAGAGAGAGAGAGAGAGAGAGAGAGAGAGAGAGAGAGAGAGAGAGTGTCTTCTGGGGAAAAGCCATTCGCAACAACAGTCTCGGTTTACAGCCTGAACTTCTTTGCCTCCTGCTCCGTTCTTTCTGCTGAGGAAGTATGAAAAAAGTTACATCTAACTTCAGTCTCACAAGCCGTCCCAGATAATCAGGAGTGGCTTGCTAGTTCCCCCTCTCAGTCAGCAATAGATGCTGAAGAGGTCAGACCTCCATTCGGAAGAAACGAAATAAAATTCAAGATTTCGAGAAACGCTGTTTGATAGAGCAGAATTGCAGTTGGAGGCACGTTGCCTTCAGCAGGCATCCACAGCCTTTTCAGAGAGCGATGCCATTTGTGTCAAATGCTTGTGATGTAATCCTGCCAAAATGGTGGGGGGGGGCGTGGATTAATTCATGGATTCGGTAGGCAAATGGGGAAAGAGAAATGCAATATGAATGTTAGTTCAGCCTAAGGTCTATCCTGGAGCTGGGCTACTCCAGATGTTTTTCTTTTGTCTTCATTAATGGTTCCTCTAAATACCATGTCTTGGTATCAGCCAAGGCAGCAAAATTTACAGCATACTAATTAATAGCAAGATGCCTAGCTAAGCGATTCTCTGTCTGGCTATGTAACTTTATTTTTAGAGTTTTCTCTTTCTTTTTTTTTTTCTTTTACTTTTCTTCCGCCAGACTTTTTTACTAGTGAACAAGGGGAGTAGTCACAGCATATAAAATCTCCTGGGGATGAAACATGATTAATTTCACTTAAGCAGTAAGAAATAAGTTAAGGTTGTGCTTGCCCATGGTTATACTGTCTACATCAATCGTTTGCTCAAGGCAAGTTATGCAAGGATCAAAACTTGTAGCACTTGAACGACAACCCTAGGATATAGGCAGATGCAGCCTCTTTGTACCAGTATTGACTAACTTTTCAGTTCATTTGTGTTTAGATTTCTTACAATGCTAGACATGAAATTTAGAAGCTTCTCATAAAACAAAGGATATATATATATATATATGTATATATATATATCCATATACCCAACTTAGTTCTTTAACTAAACTGAAATTATGAAATTATTTATTCAGAGAGTCTTCAGCTTTGAGTTATACACAAAGCATGTTATTCTTTCTGCCCTGTTAATCCTCTGGCCTAGACTGACCTAAATACTTCATCAGCTCCTGCTTCCTGGGCTAGAGAGAAATCACAGAAGTCTGTTTATTGACACGCTGGCACATCTCTATTTAACCCAATTCCTGGAATGCCAACACCAGCTTAGCCCCTGTCCTATGCATTGTCTCTCAGTAAGTTCCTTTTCACGTTCCTCCTGTAGCCACTCCATGCTATGGAAATGCAGCACAACCACCATCATCTAAACTATGAGTTTGCTCACGTATCACAGATCAGTAGAGGTCTTACCCTTCCTCTTCATCAGCGAACTGTTCCATGAAGATACCTGGTTCTTTATCCCCATCTCCTAAGTCAGAGGAGCATTACCTACTCCAGTGCCCAACCTTACAACTTCTCTAGAGTGTCAGCCACCGTCTCTCCAGGTCTCTGCTAGGATCTCTTTACACAATCACTTCCCCTCAGACTTGGATATCTTTAAGCCGTTACTCTATGCCCTCCGGCCCCTACCTTTTGATCTATCTATTTTCTCAACTGTTGACATTTCTCGACTGACATATCTCCAGTTACACCATGAAAAACACAGCTCTTGAATCATTTTAGCTTCTTACTCAGGCTGCAAATTCCCCTGTAAAAAATAATTATCTGTTCATATGACAGTTTGCAACTGGTCCAGCAGTTGCTACTTGTCATCACAGGCCCCTTGAGAATTGGATTAAAATAATAATGGACTTTCTTTCTGGACACAAGTACTACACACACACACACACACACACACACAAACACACACCACATACTACACACACCACACACACACACACACCACATACTACACACACCACACACACACACACACACACCCACACCACACACACACACACACACACACACACACACACACACACACACACCCACACACACACACACACACACACCTACGTCAACAGTTTCTCCCATTGGCCAAGTTGTCCCAATCTACCCCTTTCCCTTTCTAGGCATTCTGGTGAATTATACTTCCTTGATTTGAGCTAAGTAACCACTTTGGCCAATGAAATGTGGGTGGAAGTGACTTGCCACATGTGGAAACATGAAGAGCCTGCGTGCAGTTTGCCATGCTTTCTGGTTTCACTCTGTCACTGAAACTGCTCCATCAACATGGGTCCTGGAGTGCTGGAGGTACAGTCCCAGCCTGAGACAGACATGAAAAGTGAATGGCAAATCCCAGTGATCAAAGGGTCAGAGCTGGAGAAGGTCTGTTACATCACCACACCCTTGGGCATCCTGTTCCATAGCAAAGCACTAGTAGATTTGGGTGATCTAATTTAGGAAAAAAAAAAGCTCCCCGCAAGAGAGCTAACGGATGTCCTTTCTAAGGCCCCGTCGCTCTCACCTCACGCCTCTACACTTTCTGTTCCCTTTATGTAGGAGGCTTGCAGGTGGCTCTTTCAGCTATTTCTTCCACAGCTCTCACTTCCTTAGAGAGACCCTGCTTGGCTTCATTGCTCTCCCTGTTCTAACCCTAAATGCTACCTATCGCATTTCCCACTCCTCTCTTCCACAAATGCACCACAGGCAATGCATGCATTTACTTCCTATCCCTCCACTTCTGAATTCATCATAATGATTCACAGATAGCAAATGGCACACTGCAACCCAAAGGTTGGCTGCACATCAAGAACAAACCACTGAACCCTGGTAGTCACCCTGTGGCCATTAGGAGGTCAACCTGACATTTTGGCCAATGGAGCCAACAACCTTTGTCCCCAACCCTGTTCTCCAGAGGGCTTTGTAATTCATTGGCGTCCAGGTTTTGGTGTGTTTGTGAATTTTTACTTTTAGAAACAAATAGTCTTGAGAGCTAGAGTAAGAATAATTCTTGTAGTCTCAAGAGCACTAGAACTTTTGTTCTGCATGTCAACTTGTGTCACAGTAAGTCAACAGTTCATGCTTGTTCAACAGATGAGCAGATTCAGTATCAGAAAATTAGAGAGCATTTGCTTAACTTGGCAGGTGAAGATTTCCTACCCTATTTTAATATAGTTTAAGTAATAATATGGGGCTTGACATTTCCCAAACTGAAGACACAGGTATGTGTGCACACATGTGTATGTCTATGACTAATTGCATTGACTAAAGACAAAAACTATTCTAATTTCAAAAAACAAAACTTTAGTGTCATTTCTCCGATGTATAAAATCTGGCCTGTTTATTTTTTTAAAGAAACTGTGTGTGCATGTGGTATGATTATACATCAGTAGGCAAAACATTCATACCCATAAAATTTCTTAACATTTTAAAAATTATCTTTTTAAATTTAGGAGAAAGTAACTTAAAATGAGTGTACAAGTTTCCTATGTAGATTGCTGTCTGTAAGCAGGTGAAGGCAAGTTAAAGATAAGACTAGAGCCTCTGATTGGACAGTAGAAAAGGAGGGCGGGCTGAGAGTTTTTGAGAGGCGGGACAGATCGAAGAGAAGGGAGAAGGACGGAAGATGGAGAAAGAAAAGGACGACCCAGATCTGTGTGGCCTTAAAAGCCACAGGTAGCTATGAATATCATTCGAGGGATGGATTACTACAAGACAGTCTAAGTGGGCAGCTTATATCAATACCAATCAGCTCTGAGTTTATTGTGTGGACGTTTTGTGGGTTGAGAATTTACTGATATAAGTCTGACTGATAAATTAGAAGCCCCCAGAGTTTTGATTTTATTGAGTTACAGAGATGTGTGGCAGTTAACTACAAGATGGGCGGTCACTGCTGGGGCTAGCCATGGAGGCAGTGAGCCCACTGGGGCCAGAGAGTACCCAGCACTTGCGTGTGATGATGCATCTCTTTTTATTATTTCATGCTACATTCCTATTTTCATTGAGATTGTAGATAAATGAGGTTTTTAGATTGTATTTGTTTATTTACTTTGATTTAGATGTCTATGTGTGACCATATCCATACCATATGCATAGAGGAGCCCAGAAAAGGACATAGGATCTCCTGGAACCAGATAATGTGGTTTTAAGCCTTGGTATGGATGCTGGGAAACCAACTCTGGACCTCTATAGGAAACAAATGCTGCTGAGGCATCTCCGTCGTCCCAGAAATTCAGATGTTTAGGACTCTCATTCTATCTTATGAGACTGAAAAAATATTCACCAGAAATCTTTATCTCTGCGGAGACTCAATCTGGTAAGGAGAAGGCATTGAAAACTTCTGGATCAGTAGTTAGAAAAGGCTAATTTCCAGGGATTGTAGTTAGAATAGGCTAATTTCCAGGGATTGTAGTTAGAATAGGCTAATTTCTAGGGATTGGTCATGACTCAGTGGTAGAGCATTTGTCTAGCCTTAGGACCACAGTGAACAAAATGGAATAAGATAAATCAAAGTGTTCATGGAAACAATGAAACAAAATATCTAAAAATTGGTATAAAGAAGTCCCTTGCTTTAGAAATGAGAATCAACTTAGCTTTGAGTTTTATGAACCGGTTTTTTGTTTCGTTTTGTTTTTGTTGTTATTGTTTTCATTAGATTTCCAAGGTATCAGTATACACTACTGACTAATATCTGAGTTTTTGGATTGTGCACATGTGATGTTTTTGTTTTCATCTTTTAAAAAAATTTTTTTTTCGGAGCTGGGGACCGAACCCAGGGCCTTGTGGTTGCTAGGCAAGCGCTCTACCGCTGAGCCAAATCCCCAACCCCTATGTTTTCATCTTTTTTATTCCCCAGCCAGTGTGTTATGTAACCCAGTTTGGCCTTGAACTTACTTATGAAGTCAAGGCTGATCTTGAACCCCTGATCCTGCTGCCTCAAACTCCTAACAGCTGGAATTATAAGCATTGTACTCTTACCGTGCCAGGCACTAGCTAGTTTCTCTTTTACAATACAAGGCATATTCTGTAATTTAAGAAATAAAATGGCTTTTATTGTTTATAAAATTGGACATGCAGATATAAACATATATACATATATGAATGTATACAAGTAGAAGGATTTTACGGTCTTAATTATTATTATTTTATGTGTATGGATGTCTTGCATATGTGTATGTCAGTATGCCAAGTGCATACCTGGTACCTATGGAGATCAGAAGAAAATGTCAGATTCCCTGTAACTGGAGTTACAGAAGGTTTTGAACCCCTTGTAGGTGCTGGAAATTGAACCTGGATCCTCTGGAAGAATAGCCAATTCTCTTAGCCACTGAACAATGTTTCCAGACCAGGTATAGGGATTTTAAAAATCTGTTTTACATACTGCGATTGGTGGTACATGCCTGTAATCTCAGCATTGAAAAGGTAGAAACAGGAGGATCAGGAGTTCAAAGACATCCTTGGCTACACAGTAAGCATGAAGCTACATGAAACCCTGTCTCCAAATAGCAAAAATAACAAGTTATTTTGCATAAAAGTCATTTCTCAATGCGTCACTATGGCATAAACAAAAGAAATTCTTTTCTGTTCTACTAAGGATTTTCTGCCAATATGTAACTTCAACAGAACTGTTGCTATAGTAATGCAAAGGAGATAAACACTGAATTGTGCTATCAAAACTTACAACTGAAATAGGGTGGTATTAAGGCCTTTGTTTAATAATCCTGACTCTATGAATTTTTGTACTGTGCATCCTCTAAAATGGGGTCCCAAATAATGCTGTCCTTTAACTCTAAAAGCAACATATGTAAATGAAAATATCATAGCTGGAATTCTAGGTTAGAAAACCAGTAGATGCTAAGAGCATGGTTTTATATGAAAGCAGTTAACATGAATAACAATGGGTCCAAATGGTGACCATTCATTTCCTTCATTTAATACAAAGTTCCACTGTATAAAACAAAAGCCAGCTGAACTGTCTACATGAGACTCACAGAGGCTTTGACTTAACGAGAGTGTATACTTTCTCACGCCTTTCATTTACTTTGTCTAAGAGCTGATTCTGAAATACTGCTCTCTGACAGCATTTAGGTGATGCACACATCTATGCTTATTAGAAGAGAATCGTAGGATGAGTCTCTCTAAAGCGTTTGGCTCTGCTCTGGCTTGTTGGGCATCAGAGCTGGAATCCTGCATTGCTAACAAGGCCTGGGGTAAATGTGAGGGTGACTATTAAACTCTTGCTACGTTTGATCTTGCCAGTTATGTTTTATAAGACAGAAAAAAGAGGTCTCTCAGTCAACTTAAAGATTATGGCTTTATGAAGACACTAATTTAGGAGATTGATACTGCTTGTAGTTCTAAAAATAAAAGAACCTTGCTTTGAAAAATAGAACTCTGATATGCCCATTGATGTTGTTTTACTTATGGTTGATAATAGTATCGATCAAATAAGGATGGTGCTGTGGCTTGGACCTTAAGTGTCTCCTGAGGGCTTATCTGTTAAGGTTTAGTATGGAAATGGAAGTATTGGTAGGGAACCTTAGAAACCCCATAACTCGGGTAAGTGAGAAGGAAGTCTTCAAAGCACCAGGGGCATATGCTTGAGGGGGCTGTGGTTCCCTTGGTCCCGTCCTCTTTCCTTTTAGCTTTCTGACCATGAGGTGACCAGTTTCACTCTAGCATATGCTTCTACTATATTCCCTTGACTTGCCAAGGGCTCAAAAGTCACATGATCAGTGAGCCATCGGTTGAAACTGTCAATCTTGTGAACTGTAATTAACCTTTTCTCACCAGTATTTGTTACAGTACCAGAAAGCTAGCTGACACAAGGGGAAGAAAAGAGGGAGACCGAGGTAGGTAGGGAGTTGAAGAAAGAGAATTTACAGCATACGTTGGGTTACGACTCTACTATTTCCTCCCTTGTAGTAAACATTTTATGATGTGATGTCAAGAAGCCTTGTGTGAGTGTGTGTGTGTGTGTGTGTGTGTGTGTGTGTGGTATGTCCATGTGTGAGCATGCACATGCATGTGTATATGTGCAGACACATGCTCCCAAGAGTGTATGGTAGAGGCCAGAGGTTAACACCAAGATGTCTCCCCCTACGGTTGTCTACCCTTTTATTTGTTTGACTGCTTACTTATTAGAAACAAGGTCTCTCACTGAACTTGGAACTCACTGTTTCCACCAGATTAACTGATCAACAAGACCCTAGAATCTACCTGACTCTGTCTCCTAGAATTACAGAGTGCTCGTAATCCTCACAGTTATATAATAATCACTCTATCCATTAAGTTAACTCCACCTCACCAAACGTTCTGTTTTTATGTTCTATCAAGACTATAGTCAATGCTATGTCTCAGTTAGTATCTCACTTAAGCAAGATTTTCATATTCACTTTGAAGAAGTGGATAAATCTGAGTCACCACATTGGGCAAGCAAAGATTTCAGGCCAGCCTCCAACATTCACTCTTGATCTTGGTCAAGATTGAATGTTCTTGACTGTTTTTCCATCCATAAAATTAAAAGATGTCTCACACAATGCTCTGAATGTTTCATGAATCCTACATTGAAATTATCTTCATAAATGACAGTGAATACTCTTAATTTTAAAATCCAATAATGTTTAATTTTTATTTGACTTCTTTTCATTATTTAGCTCTACCATTTCATAACTCTTTAACATGTTTTCTTATTTAGCTTTATATTCTATCCTTTTCTGTTATCAGCTTCTTCTAGCTATTAACTACAATTACTTTCTCATAGATTCTACCTTCCCTGAAGTTTTTATCTTTATTATTTTTATATGTATAAGTGTTTTACCTACATGTATGTCTATGTAGCACATCCATGCCAAGTGTGCACAAAACCCAAGGGAGGGCGAAACATCCCTTGCTCTAGCATTAAAGACAGGAGTGAGTTGCCAGGTGAGTACTGGAAACAAAACCTAGGCCCTCTGGAGGAACAGCCAGTGCTCTTTCAACTAATCCATTTCTCCAGCCTACCATGCTGTTAATTAGTTGAATTATGTTATCTTCATTCTCAAAATCGTCTTGTTAATTTTAGTCTACTCTCCTTTCTTGCAATTGACTTCAATCATCATATTAATATTGATAGTTAATATATGTGTCATTCTGCCCTGATGGACAACTTCACTGCATTATTCTGCTATCCAAACCTTTCCCCCACATTTATCTAACATATAACTCTAGAACAACCCAGACACTTTCTTGGTCATTCTGCTCACATATGCCATCAATTGAACATGGTCTTGTGATGCGGTACTGTGATGGTTTACATATGCTTGGCCCAGGGGGTGGCCTTGTTGGAGGAAATGTGTCACTGTGATGATAGGCTTGGAGACTCTCCTCCTAGCTGCCTGAGGATGCACAGTCTGTTCCTGGCTTCCTTCGGGTGAAGTTGTAGAACTCAGATCCTCCTGCACCATGCCTGCCTGGATGCAGTGACGCTGCCATGGTCCTGCCATGGTGATAAGGGACTGAACCTCTGAACCTGTAAGCCAGCCCCAATTAGATATTGTCCTTATAAAACTTACATTGGTCATGGTATCTGTTCACAGCAATAAGACCCTAACTAAGACAGGTACCTATACCACTATTTGTGTCAGAGCTATAGTTAAAAGCCTTATGTGTATTTTAATAGAATATCTTCTATACTATTTAGAAAAGTGTATGGAAGAAAAAGGAGGAGGAGGAGAGGGGGGAGAAAGAGGAGGAAGAGGAAAGAGGGAAGGAGAGAGGAGAAGAGGAAAAAGAAGAAATGGAGCAAGAAGAGGAGGACGAAGAAAAGAAGAGGAACAATGTTCACTAATCCACAGTTTGGAAATCTTCATGACGTCCTCTACACTAAGGAGTGGGTTAGCTATACTTTTAATCTCCTTCTGGGAATAATCTTTGTGAGCACCCCCAGATCCTTCCATTAGGGGCTACTTAATGTTTATTTATTCCCTTTGGCCACATTTAAAATAAAAATAGAGACCACATAGAAAATAAGTATAAAAATAAAACCTTGAAATAAAAAAAATTGCTTTGTAGCTCAGGGTGTCAAAGTTGTTCTAATATAGTATTTTATACTTCTTTTTTGCATTAGATATTTATTTAATTATTTATTTTTAAAGTAGATAATTTTAGACATATTTTAATTGAAATATAATTGCATCACTTCCCCTCCCTTTCCTTCTGCCAATCCCTCGAGGACCCCTCCCTCCAACCCTTCCCCTGCCTTACTCAAGTTGATAGCCTCTTTTTCCTTTCAGTTAATATTGCATAGTGATGCATGCATATATATATGTGTATATATATATATATGTTCAGAAATATATAAGAACAAGATGCTGAGTCCAGCTTCATTGTATGTATAATTACAGAGCTGACCAATCTGTTCTAGACAACCAAAAAGGGTGCATCCTTTGGAGAGGCTAAGTCTCTCAGCAGTCATTAGGTGCTTGTCATTCTTTGTAGCATCTTTCCCAGCACAGGTCTCCTGCTCATTTCAAAAGGCAAACGACCCAGAGAAATACAAAAGGAACAGAATTCCAAGAATTTAATTCTTAGCGCTGATCGCATTAGATGTTATCTCAGAGTAAGGATTCTGCGTGTTCCTCGTTAACCAACCTCGGTACACTCTGCGGTGAAACTGTGCTCACTCGGGTACCCTATGCAAGATTCCTTAACTCTAAAAAGGAACCAGAATGTAGGAAAGAAGGCATATGGCAAAAAAAAATCACTGTGTTAATTGCTCCAGCCAATTAATTACAAGTGATGCTGGGCACAGTGTCGAAGGACAGGTGGAAAACTCCTCTAATAAGCCAGCTATTTGAGGGAGATAACAAAGCCAGTGCTCGCAGCAACTTACATTTGTAAGTGGCAGAAACAGGATTTGAACCAAGATGCCTAGGTCTAAAGGCCTTCCACTACATCAAGTTGTCTCATGAAGTCCAATTTTCTTCTCTGTGTACCGGCTGGACGTCAAATCAGAACTTGAAAGCCCTTTCCAGCAAC
This sequence comes from Rattus rattus, assembly GCF_011064425.1. NCBI lineage: Eukaryota > Metazoa > Chordata > Mammalia > Rodentia > Muridae > Rattus > Rattus rattus. The sequence continues at coordinate 25,196,458 of NC_046156.1, forward strand.
CGCTCAGGGACTGTGGATGACGATGAGCAATATTAACATTTTTTTCCTTTTTAGTCCCACATAATATGTTGATGAAAGGTAGGGATAGTGTAAGGTGATTTATGTTTATGGCATTTTGAATGTCAGCAAGCCCCGTCCTAAACAGCATAAATCATAGATTTCATCTGCCATTTGAACTTCCAGAGGAAATGAATTTTGCGGCCCTTGTAATTTAAGATACAAAGACATCACTTAGAGAGCTGCAAGGTGTGATACAGGGAGAGCCTGGGAAGAGCAAAGCCTTCGCATGCTTTAAAAGGGGCAAGTAAGCAGTGTGTTCAGTTCACAGAAAAAAACAATATACCACTGACAAGTGAGTATTGTCTGACTTAATAAGAAATATTGAGGAATTAGAAAGATGCACTAAAGGGCTGGAGAAAGGAATGCTAGTTTATAACCTAGAGAGAACAGTCTACAGTGAGCTTCTGAAAGTTGTGCATATTATAATCAACCAACCATTTGATCAGAAACAAAGATTGGTGAAGTGGAGAGTCCTAAGAGATACAAGGTTTGAATAATTGTGATTCATATTATGGGCTTCTGTATGAGCATTAAATGTAAGGGAAAATGTATAACACGGCAAACATTTAAAATAAATTACTTGGTTGGAAGCTGAAAATTACTGATATATGTTGGGAATTTTGCACATGTGTACAACTGTCAGTGGATTTTTCAAAACGCAGAATACACACTGATGATAAGATTATGCAGAACTTTTAAAATTTCTTTTTTATTTATGGCGGTTTTGTAAACTTTCTAACAAGATAGATTTTTCTTTTATTTATCTAAATATATATGTTAGCTGAAGAATTGAAATATGTAGTAATAAATCTTCATTGAAAACATACTATTCAGTATTTCAATGCTAAACTATCCTTTTAACTAATCAAATATCCTACATAAAAATCAAATAGCCTTCATAATATGAATCTGTTCATAGATGTCAAGTCAACGGCCACCTCGATCCTATGAACCCAGAGGAGTTTGATTTTCTGATAGTTATTATAATTATCTTTCCTAGGTTAAATCTGGAGACCTAGTTAAAGAACAAATATGGATAAATTTGAACTGAAAAAAAGCAAGATTGAGAGAAATATTTATCCCATAAATCCATGTGAGCTTCTGAGAAATATAAATCCAATTTGTTTGCTAAAAATGTTGGTTCTGACATGTATGCTCAGTGTTTATTTTTAAAAGCCAAATACAGCACAGCCTACCCACAACTGTGCAGTAATACTTAGAGGAAGATGGCGGCACAGCACAAGGCTGTTTTGAATTCACACAAACTCAGTCACCATGTGGTAAATTTTAAAGGACAACTCTAAGACTCCAAATACACTTTTAATTCTTTACCCCAGTATGTCTAATTATTCTCATGATGTCCATTTCAATCAGTAAAAATTGTTTGTATCTTGCTAACGCACTCAAAACTAAATATTCTCTTGTAAGCTGTATGTATCCATAGCAACTGTCCTCAGTCACTGTTGAAGAGCCTCCGTGTTGCTGTGAAGTGATGAGTGGTGGAGAGCTAACGCCCCTGCCGGATGTGACCTGAAGGCACCTCCTCAGTGCCTCCCACACTTGGCAGTCTCTAGGTTGTGTCCTTGCTCTTTGGATTCACTCCCACAGCCACTTCAATTATCAAAATGCTTAACACATGGCGCAGCTCAGACTGGTTCTGAGGAAGTGTCCTCGTAGGACCTGAATCAACCTTCCACTGATGCACAGACCTATCCACCAACAAGCTTTTCACCTAGCCAGACTCTGATATATTCTTCGCCACACGAGAATTGTGTTGACATCTCACTTGGTTTAAATTGCCCCAAGTCAATCCTCGGGATTTTATGACCACTAAAATAAGTAAATCAGCCCTTCTGTGTTTTCTTATGAATGGAATCAGTGGTATAGACTGAGTGGCTCCATTATTTTCCTCAAAGTTTTGAAAGCTGAAAGTCCAAAACCATGATGACCACATAGCCGGATTTTGTAAGAGCCCTCTCAAAGTTTTATAGCTTGTTGTGTTTTCACATGGCAAAGAACAAAGAGAAATACTTAACTTCCTCTTACAAGACGTTGATCCCTTTCTAGAATGTTCTACCCTGAAGGCTTAAGATTAAAACAGAGACTGAAGGAACACCCATTCAGAGCCTGCCCCACATGTGGCCCATACATATACAGCCATTGAATTAGACAAGATGGATGAAGCAAAGAAGTGCAGACCGACAGGAGCCGGATGTAGATCGCTCCTGAGAGACACAGCCAGAATACAGCAAATACAGAGGCGAATGCCAGCAGCAAACCACTGAACTGAGAACAGGACCCCCGTTGAAGGAATCAGAGAAAGAACTGGAAGAGCTTGAAGGGGCTCGAGACCCCATATGTACAACAATGCCAAGCAACCAGAGCTTCCAAATGTATGTGAATTAAAATGTTCACACAACAAAGATATGATAAAGTACAAAGAGGACACACAAGACCAAGTACATGAATCATGGGCATAGAGAGAAAAGGTATGAGATTTTTAAAAAAAGTATATTCAATAAAACAATAGCAAAACAAAATCCAAATGTAGATAGAGAGATGACTATGCAGATACTGGAAGCATTTACAATGCCAAACAGATAAGTCCAGGGGGAATATAGACCAAAGAAAGGACAGTAGCCACAAGACAATATTATCAAATCACACAAAAGCAAGCCCATTGGAATAATAGCAGATCTCTCAACAGAAACTCTGACAGAAGAGCATGAAGTAATGTATTTCAAGCTTTGAAACACAGTAACTGCCAAACTGGATTACTGTTTATATACCAAAACTCTCCGTTATAATTGATGGAGAAAGAAAAACCCTGTGAGAAACAAAAACTAAAGGAATTTATGACCACTGCACTAGCACTGGTCTTAAATGTGCTTAACTTAACTGGGAAGGGGATGTTTGCCCGGAAACCGGGAAAGGGAATAACACTCGAAATGTATATAAGAAATACTCAAGTTAATAAAAACAAATTTAAAAAAAAAGAATAACTGCCTGTCAAAAATAACTCTGAGTGTTAAAATGGCCTCAGTACCCCACCAGGTGGCACAGGCTAGCCCGCTGGGTTCAGAACTAGAACCCACGTATTCATGACACACAGAAACAGCTCAGTGGTAAGGACCCAAACAACCTTGCAATGAAAAGACACTCCAAGGAAACGCAAGTAGAGAAAACAAGAACAACAATGACGAAGATGTAGCCACATAATAACTGAAAAATCAGATTTAAAACTAATCTGTAAATTAGTCAGGAAAAAAAATAAGCAAATCAGTTCATAGTGATTTAAGGAACACCGGTAAACCAAATTTCATTAAAAATGAAGACAAATAAAAGCATTACTACATGTAAAGGTGCACACGTGGACTTTTCCTGTGTAACTATATACATAGGCACCTCTCACATATATAGCAGATGTGCAGCTTGTCTTCATGTGAGTCTTCATGTGAGTCCAACAGCTGCAGCAGGGGCTGTCCTGTCTATGGACCCTGATCCCCTAATTGGGCTGCCTTGTCTTGCCGCAGTGGGAAAGGATATGTCCAGTCCTGCAGTGAGCTATGTGCCAGAGTGGTTTGGTATCCAGGGGAGTCCTCCGCACTCTCAGAGGAGAAGGGATGGGACATGGGGACGGGGCTGTATGAGGGGGAGATTGAGAGGGGACTGTGATGAGGACATAAAGTGAGTGAATGGATGGATGGATGGATGGATGGGTGGATGGATGGATGGGTGGATGGATGGGTGGATGGATGGAAAAAACTAACCAGCACAACACAAAACTCTGAACTTCTAAAAGAAAATAGAGAAAATACTCCAAACTAAGGCTTAAGCAAGGGTTATCTATAAATGATACCAATAGTTCAGGAAGCCTATGGAATAGTAGAGAAAGCTTTGCCAACAATATGTCTGCCAGAGGACTAACAGAATTTTAAAAGAATTTAAGTGAAATAAATCAAACTCAGAAAGTCAAATATTTTACATTTTTCTCTCATCTGTAATCTAGAAATATTCACACACACACACACACATACACACACACACACACACGCACGCAAGCACATAAGTATAGACATATTTGCCTAAGGAAGTCCTAATATCAGTATCTTCTTCAAATGTTAGACAATAAAATTTTATTTTAAAAATAATTATTTCTGAAGTAAGCTATAATTAAAGTATGCCAGCTCCTTCTTCGCTTATATTTTAATTTTGTCTGTCTAAAAGCCTTGGTTTATGAGTTATCACACTGTAAGAAAACATGGAGAAAGTCTCGCCCTTATTCTCACAGCAATTCTAAGAGGCTGTGGTGATCATACTCAAGGCCACATGACTACAGGCAGAACTTCACCACTGAGCTACATCCCTGTCCTATTACAGTGATTTTCTCCTGTGATAAATTGTTAGTTAGTATCTCCCACTTGTGCACAGACAAAATGAGGGTTAAAAATTAAAAGAGATGGCTTGGTGTTTAAGTGCCCACTCTTCTTGCAGAGGACCAGGGTCCAGTTCCTAGCACCCACATTAGGGACTCACAACTAGAAGTCCAGTTCTGAGGAACCTAATGCCCCTAACCCCCTGAGAGAACCTACATGCAAGTAACACACTTGTGCTCATGCAGGCACATCATACACATAAACAAAGCACTTCAGCTGGATTCAAATGAAAACAGCAGGAGGAATCATTATCCCTAAACACTGCCATTCATCAATTCACAATATGATGGTGAAAGAAAGAAAGAAAGAAAGAAAGAAAGAAAGAAAGAAAGAAAGAAAGAAAGAAAGAAAGAAAGAAGGGAAGGGAAGGGAAGGGAAGGGAAGGAAGAACTTCTATTTAAAGCCAAATATTCTATTGTAGTGCCAAGGAAGTGTTAGTGAACCCCAAAAGACCAGTCAGGGGCAGAATGATGCAATCACACCAGAGCCATTATTCAAGCATGAGCTTGGGCTCAGCCCACCCCGCTCCCCAACATGCAGGACGGTTTTGATGGAGAAGATCCCTGAGCACTTATGGGACAAGGTTTTATACAAAGTGGCCATTGAGGGGTGAGTGTGTCTAGCCTGGCTAATATAGTAGCCTGGAGAGCTGCTGTGGTCTTTGGCATAATTGGCTGGTGCTGGGAGTTAAACCATAAACTTAACTTCTGCTTCTCTCCGCATTGGTGGTTGTTAGGCAGGGGGGCAGGCTTGTTGGGGATTAAACTGAAAATGTTGGATTTGTTGGAAAACATTAGCCTGTAGATGCAGGTCTCGTTGGGGTTAGCCTAGAAACTGGAGCAAGGCTCGGGTGTTGTTGGGGGATAACTTGGAAGCTGATGCTACGTACAAGCCTGCTCATTTACCTGATCTCAGACTTACGTCAGGTTCTCTAAGATGGAGTTTGAACCCCCAAATTTGGTCTCTCATCACACTTCAGAGCAAAGCACTGAACTCAGACACAAGTAAAGCAATATTAAACTACCTTCAGAATTATAGGGAAAATTCCTGTCATTATTCACATAAATAATAACCAAAATATTTTCTTTCCAGGCTCTGGAATACATTGACTGTCTTGTCAGCATGCTCCAGAGAGAAGGCATGTTCATACACAGGAAAATATAGCCAGTGCATTGGGAAAAACTGAGGGAAAATTTTAAATCCTAATAAATACTTCCCAGAAAAATGTAAGAAGGTCAACAGCCACATACAGCAGCCAAAATGATCCTTAAAACAGAAACACACACACACACACACACACACACACACACACACACACACACCACATACACAAACAACACACATATAACACACATACACACATGTACACACACCACACATACACAAACAACACACATATAACACACACACCACACATATACAAGCAACATACATATAACATACATATATACACATACACACACACACCACACATATACAAACAACACACATACACACACATATACACACACCACATATACACAAACAACACACATATAACACACACATGAACACACACATGTACACACACATACACACACCTTCAATGTTTTCACCAGCACTTCATATTAGCTAATAGATATAATCTAGAGAAAACCAGACCTGTTACTTGTTTTCTTATAAATGCTGCACAAAACAAGTTACCTATCCCCTAAAATTGGAGTATTCTAAGGGCTCTGAGAGCCAAGAACACCATCACATATACAACAGGCAGAGAATCTAAATGTTAATCCCACCTCATTTCAGTCCAGTGAATTTGACATGCATGCTGACAGAAATGCCATGCAATATTTCCCTACTCAGTCATCTAAGATAAATAGGCTCACTTATGTATAGTTTTATCATTTAAAAGATATTTAAGCTTCTGGTTTCCATTTGCACTCAGAGCTAACCCTGTGCCAAAGCTCTCCCCACCCTAATCCTGCCTGGAGAGAGCTGGTGTCCCAGGAGTGCTGACAAAACTATGATCACAGACTCACAGGCTTACAGGAGGAATATGCTACAGTCAGAGACAGCCAGACCAGCTAATGCCAGAGATAACCAGATCGTGAGAGGCAAGCACAAGAACATAAGCAACAGAAACCAAGGCCACTTGGCATCATCAGAACCCAGTTCTCCCCCCACAGCAAGTCATGGATACCCCAACACACCGGAAAAGCAAGATTCTGATTTAAAATCACATCTCGTGATGATGATAGAGGACTTTAAGAAGCCAGAAGCTGGAAACAACCCAGATGTCCTTCGACAGAGGAATAGATACAGAAAATACAGTACATTTACACAATGGAGTACTACTCAGTATTTAAAAAAATGACTTCATGAAATTTACAGGCAAATGGATGGAACTTGAAAATATCATCCTGAGTGAGGTAACCCAGTCACAAAAAGCACACATGGTACATACTCACTGATAAGCATATATTAGCCAAAGAGAAGCTCAGATATAATCCACAGACCATATGAAGCTCGAGAAGAAGGTAGACCACACCAAACCATTGACACTACAGTCCTACTCAGAAGGGGGAAGAAAGTAATCTCAGGAAATAGCGGGAGAGAGGGATGTGGGAGGAAGAGAGGAGGGGAATGGATGGGGGGAGGATGGTTCAGATACAGGAGGAGTTAGGGGAGAAGTTCAGAGGGTCAGGAATTTGAACTGAGGAGAGTAGCAATGGGGGAGGGGGAGCTGGCTGTAGCCACTAGAAAGTCCTAGATGCTAGGAACCCAAGAGGTTCCCAGGACCCAACAGGGAGAACATTAACTGAAATACCCAACAAAGGGGAGCGAGAACCTGTAGAGACGATATCCAGTGGATAGGCACTACGTCTGGTTGAGGGATGGGGCCACCCACCCAACTCAAAAATATTAATCCAGAATTCCTCCTGACAAAAGGAAATGCCGGACAAAGAGTGGAGCAGAGACTGAAGGAAAGGCCATCCAGAGACTTCCCACCTAGGGATCCATCCCACATGCAGATACCAAACTCAGACACCATTGCTGATGCCAAGAAGCGTTTGCTGACAGGAGTCTGATATAGCTGTCCCGTGAGAGACTCTGCCAGGGCCTGACCAATACTGATGAGGATGCAGGCAGCCAAATCATAGGACTGAGAGTGGGGACCACAATGGAGGAGTTAGGGCAAGGACTGAAGGAGCTGAAGGGGTTTGTAACCCCATAGGAAGAACAACAGTAGCAACCAACCAGATCCCCCCAAAGATCCCAGGCACTAAACAATATACAGAGGCAATTAACCTTCCCTGTAAACCATACTCAACCTTCAGAGAGCAAAGTCACTCTTGGACATCATTTCTTAGAGGGTTTTCTAATCAATTCTTCAGGGTCAAGAGCTTCAGACCCAGGGCTGAGAGTTGTAACAACAGCCATTGACAAGGACCAAGTGTTCCAGTGGTATCAGCCTTTATGGAGATGCAGAAGGTGAACTCCTAGGGGTCCAAAGGTCCTCAGAAGCTGGGGCTGGCTGTTACAGGAAACACAAATCTCGTACAGGTGATGATCCATATACCCAATGCTTGTACAGGGACTGTAGTGCTAGCAGTTGCAGCCTACTGTGATTTATACTTCCCTAATGCCATCACTCACTGCTGCCAGACAATGAAGAAAATGAAAACTGGAAAGTTGTATTTGCAGAGCTTCTAAACTGTCCATTACATCTATCCAGGTAGAGCAAAAGATTCCTCCGGAAACTGACTGCTGGCATACACCTGCAAAGTCACACTATCCCTGAGGTTCTCTAAGAACAACCCCCTCCCCCTGCCACCACCATTAGCTGTAATAAAAATGTGTTCGCTAGGTTAACAGCCCACAGAAAATTGAAGTGAATCAGCTGTACACCACAAAAACCAACCAAAGTATAATTCACAAGCTGGTGGGATGGTTCAGTGGGTAAAGCTATATGCATCACTCCTGAAGGCCTGAGTTTGGTAGAAGGAGTAAAGTTACTCCTGCAAGTTGTCTTCTGTAAGTGCATCATTGCACACATACACATGCACATGCACACGCACACGCACACACACACACACACACACACACACACACACACCCATACAAAATTTAAAACGCAAAAAAGAATAACATTCAATGGTAATAAAAAACATCTCAATGAAAGAATACAAGTGTTAGGAATCTTGGGTTTGTAGAGATTTTGAAGTAACTTGAAAAGTCAAGCCTTCTACCCATAGCATTAACATGTTGTGCAAACATTCTGTATTTATGCTGCATTACTTACCTTCCAACTACTAAAAAATACAGATTTTAGTGGATTTGGAGGAAAAGCAGCCTGTGTAGGAATCCTGAGGGGGAAATGTATTTACATGGTCCATAAAGGGAGTTAACCATCACCAGGTGTTTTTAATTACAACATCGTCTGTATTTCTTTCTATCCAAGTCATGGTTGCTGTTGGGTTAACTCTGTCCCCACAATTATGCAGGATTGCTTTTAGACGTGAAAGAGCTGTGAGGATCCCACTTCTACTTACCGTGCTCTAATGAAACACCACATCATTATTTTCCCCCACAGGAAAGGAGCACAGGAAGGACTGTCCTTGCTTTCCCAGCATGTCTGCAGCTCTTTCTAGACACATCCTATACGCCTTCCTTCATAAATGTGGGAGCAACTTTTAGTTGTAATAAACAACTCCCACAGTGCCCACGTTTCATATAAGGATACAGAATGCATCACAAGGTGATTTAAGTTGACAAAAACAAAAAGATAACAAACCTCAAAATGGTGAAATCTTCAGTCAAGTTCACATTCGCTGAAAAGGAAAGAAAAACAATTACACAAAAAGAGCTAACTTCACCACATATCTGTGAAGACTACTCATACACAAGTGATTAATTAATTGTGCATGGATCAATATTCATATTAATTAGGAAGACACCTGGAAGAACTCAGAGAGAGATTTTCCTAGTACCCCTTTCCCTAAAAGGAATTTCTTGTCTGATACTGCTATAACTCAAATACCTTACCAGAGGTATAGGGATCATAGCAGGAAAGGGAGTTGGGAAAAATATGAGTCAAAAAAACAGGAAGTCTGCCGTGAGACTGTCTGCTAGAAGTTTCAGAGAAGCTGCCCCATGAAGTCTCACCAATATGGCTGCCTAGACAGGACCTGAACAAGGACAACATCGTTATACATGCTAATGTGGATGGTAGAATGCTTGTGAGGCCCTAACCCTAGATAAATAACTACAATACAGGCAACTAAGAGATGCTGAGAGCAGGAGAAACAGTCTTTGCCAGAGAAGAGCCTCCCCAACTGGTTATCCAGCCATAAGCAGTCATGCCTGAAATTATATAGATACAACTAACATTATAAGAACTGAGCAAGTTGCATTTATGTACTTATAAGTATATGATTTATGTATTTTATGTATAACTGTTCTGTCTGCCTGGAGGCCAGAGAAGGCATCGGACTTCATTTTAGATGGCAGTAAGCACCAGTGAGGGCTGGGATTTGAACTCAGGACCTCTGGAAGAGCAGCTGGTGATCTTAAGTGCTGAGCCATTTCTAGAGAAACTTGAAGCAATCCCACTAAAATGAGGGACTAGACAAGGCTACCCACTCTCTCCCTACTTATTCAATATAGTACTCGAAGTCCTAGGCAGAGCAATCAGTCAGCGAAAGAAGGTCAAAGGGATACAAATTGGAAGGGAAGAAATCAAAATATCACTATTTGCAGATGATATGATAATGTACTTAAGTGACCCCAAAGTTACACCAGAGAACTACTTAACCTGATAAACAACTTCAGCACAGTGTTGGGGTATAAAATTAAGACAAACAAATCAGCAGCCTTTCTCTACTCAAAGGATAAACAGGCTGAGAAAGAAATTAAGGAAATGAAACCCTTCACAATAGTACCAAATAACATAAAATATCTTGGTGTGACTTTAACCAAGCAAGTGAGAGATCTGTATGACGAGAACTTCAAATCTCTGAAGAAAAAAATTGAGGAAGATCTCAGAAGACAGAAAGATCTTCCATGCTCATGGATTGGCAGGATTAATATAGTAAAGATGGTCATTTTGCCAAAAGGAATCTACAGAGTCGATGCAATCCCCATCAAAATTCCTAATCAATTCTTTATAGAGATAGAAAGAGCAATTTTCAAATTCATTTGGAATAACAAAAAGCCCAGGATAGCACAAACTATACTCAACAGTAAAAGAACTTCTGGGGGAATCACCATCCCTGACTTCAAGCAGTATTATGGTGCAATAGTCATAAAAACTGTATGGTGTTGGTACAGAGACAGGCAGGCAGATCAGTGGAACAGAATTGAAGACCCAGAAATGAACCCACACACCTATAGCCACTTGATCTTTGACAAAGAAGCTAAAACCATCCAATGGAAGAAAGATAGCATTTTCAACAAATGGTGCTGGTTCAACTGGAGGTCAGCATGTAGAAGAATGCAACTTGAAGAATGCATGTACAAGTGGATCAAGGATCTCCACATCAAACCAAATACACTCAAACTATAGAAGAAAAAGTGGGAAAGAGTCTCGAACACATGGGCACTGGAGAAAATTTCCTGAACAAAACACCAATGGCTTATGCTCTAAGATCAAGAATCGACAAATGGAATCTCATAAAACTGCAAAGCTTCTGTAAGGCAAAGGACACTGTGGTTAGGACAAAATGGCAACCAACAGATTGGGAAAAGATCTTTATCAATCCTACATCTGATAGAGGGCTAATATCCAAAATATACAAAGAACTCAAGAAGTTAGACTCCAGAGAGCCAAATGACCCTATTTTAATAGGGGTACAGAGCTAAACAAAATACTTTCAGTTGAGGATTATCGAATGACCAAAAAGCCCCTAAAGAAATGTTCAACGTCCTTAGTCATCAGGGAAATGCAAATCAAAACAACCCTGCGATTCCACCTCACACCAGTCAGAATGGCTAAGATCAGAAACTCAGGTGACAGCAGATGCTGGTGAGGATGTGGAGAAAGAGGAACACTTCTCCATTGTTTGTGGGATTGCAAACTGGTACAACCACTCTGGAAATCAGTCTGGAGGTTCCTCAGAAAATTGGACATTGAACGACCTGAGGATCCAGCTATACCTCTCTTGGGCATATACTCAAAAGATGCTCCAACATACAACAAAGACACATGCTCCACTATGTTCATAGCAGCCTTATTTATAATAGCCAGAAGCTGGAAAGAACCCAGATGCCCTTCAACAGAGGAATGGATACAGAAAATGTGGTACATCTACACAATGGAGTACTACTCAGCTATCAAAACAATGACTTCATGAAATTCATAGGCAAATGGAATGAACTAGAAAATATCATCCTGATTGAGGTTACTCAATCACAGAAAAACACACTTGGTATGCACTCATTGATAAGTGGATATTAGCCAAAAAGCTCAAATTACCCAAGATGCACTCTACAGACCACAGGAAGCTCAAGAAGAAGGATGACCAAAATGCAGATGCTCCCACTCCTTCTTAAAAGGGGGAAAATATTCATAGGAGGGGATATGGAAGCAAAGTTTAGAGCAGCGACTCAAGAATGGCCATTCGGAGCCTGACAAAAATGTGGCCCATATATACAGCCACCAAAACTAGATAAGATTGATGAAGCTAAAAAAATGCATGCAGAAAGGGGACTCTCCTAAGAGACACATCCAGAGCATGTCCAATACAGAGGTGAATGACAGCAGCAAACCACCTAACTGAGAGTAGGACCCCCTTGGGGGGAATTAGAGGAAGGATTGAAAGAGTTGAAGGAGGTTGCAACCCCATAAAAACAACAATGCCAACCAACCAGAGCTTCCAGGGACTAAACCACTACCGAAAGACTATACATGGACTGACCCAGGGCTCCAACAGCATATGTAGTATAGGATGGCCTTGTTGGGGCACCAGTGGAAGAGAAAGCCCTTGTTCTTGCCAAAGTTGGACCCCCGTGCAGGTGAATATGGGGGAGGGCAATAAGGGGATGGATGGGGGAATACCCATATGGGGGAGGAGGGAGGGGAGGGAATGGGGGCTTATGGACAGGAAACCTGGAAGGGGAATAACCTTTGAAATATAAGTAAAGAAATATATAATAATTTTTAAACATATATGTTTTATATAATTATTTCTTTATTTATATAATTGTATTATATAAATATAAAACAATTAAAGAAACAGACTCTGACTTTGAGGGACAGCAAGGCAGGATGTATGATTAGGTTTCAGGGGAGTTTTGGAAAGGCAAAATGCTGTAATTATAATCTACTTTCAAAACATATTAAATAAATATTTATACTTATACACAAAAGTACATGGTATAAAATTTTAATTAAGAGTAAATATAAATAAGTAAAAATAAAGAGCAATATAAGGATGCCATTTCCTCTCAAATGATTACACACTGGACACTGTTTCATGTATGTGCTAAATGTGCTACCTTTTTAAAATTCCATGAATCCGGAGGCCAACTTTTCCTGGGTTAAATCCCTGAGCACAGTTGGGTCTGAGGATCCTAACTTGGCATCGTCTGGCTCTTACTCATCATGGTAAAGCATCTTAGTTTTGCTAAGACAATCTTCCCGCTTAATATTTTTGTCTCTTAGGTTCCTTTCCATGCAAATTCTTCAAAGTGGAATTTAGAATGCTTTGCCGGGTTCTTTATGATATTCACTAGAAATGGAGGTTTTTGGTTTTTTTTTTAAATTGATGTTTTAATGCAGAGAGGACACAGGTAAACAGAACTGACTTCTTTTAAAACATTTATCTTATTTCTCAAGGTACCTCTGTTTGATTCCTCAAATCTTCCCATGATACTATCATGTAGAGTTTCACAATTTACTTTATCAAAGTTTCTGAATATTCCCAAAGGCTATCGGTAAGTTTAGATTCTTTTAGTGAGGTAAACGAAATAGTTTCCCTTTCTGTTTTCTGTCTGACAGATAGCATGGTCTATCAGAGTGCTGGCGGTGATATTTTTGGTAACATAACCCCCTACCTGACCTTTGCGATCATCTGTCTTAATGAATGTCCTTTTAAAATTCGGATATCAGTTCTTCGATATTTTTCAAAGACCGATTGGCTTTAGATAGTTTAGCGAACAGCTGGGCCATTAGCGTAATTTAAATTTCAGGGTGTGACTGCTTAAAAGACACACAAAAACGTACTCTAACACAAATACATGCGAACGAATCCCCGGATTAGGTCATGTTTCAAATGATTTTTATTCTACTTAGATTATTTTTTCTTATGCTATGTGTTTTGCCAGCATGCACGTATCTATGCTACGTGCCCTTAAAAGTCGAAGTGGACCTTGAATTCCTTGGGCTGGAGTTAATGCTTGGACCACCAGGTCGGATCTAGAACCCAACCCAGGGGCTTGGTGCGAACAACGGGAGCTCTGAACCACAGAACCATTGCTTCGGTTCTTCTGCCGACCTTGAGTGGTAGCCCAAGCAAGGATTTTGGGAGCTTCACAAAGCCCGTGGCTGTCATCGAGCTCTTCTGCAGTACCGCTGTCTACACCCCCTAACATCTTACCATTCCCACAGAAGTGCTCGAAGCAGCCACTGCTTTTCAGTGATTCTCAAAAATCAACTACTGCAATTGAAATCCCAGCAAAAGGAAAACATCTTGTGGGACAGGTCTGCCCGACTTTCTCCTTCTGGGTTCACAGAATATTATTAACAGGGCACACAAACACGGCCAAGGGGTTCTGTGTTTAGATAATGATTGAATCCATTAAACCATCCTCTTAGGCTCCATGTTCCATCAATGGAACATCCAGCAGATTCTTTTTATAGAAATATGATTTGATCTGCAATGTCCTGGAACATGTTTTTCCAGCTACTTGGCTTCGAGTTTATGCTAATTGCCAGGCATTAGCTCACAATTTCTGTGGCACATAGAAACAGTAAGATCTACATTCCCCTACAAGAATTATTGAGAATGAATCAGAGGGGTTTTTGTTGAACCCACTCGTGTACTGATTTGCTTTCTTTTTAACCCTTTGTTGTTCCGAATTGCATTTTCCTTAGGACCTACTTGTTCTCACACACTACTTGTAATTTTGCAATATCATACTGTTTATAATGTCTCAATATGACTGACAGCCTTGCAAACAATAAGGAGAAAGTAATCATTTGAGTTCCACATACTAGTCTGGATTAACTGTTTTTTGAGTGCATTTTCTCAGGGAAAAAAGCAAAAAAAAAATAATTTAACAATGAAACTCGTTGATAGTTAAGAAATACGGGGGTGGTAAGGGCTAGAAAGGTGGCTCAGTAATTAAGAACACTTCCTGCTCTTGTGGACACCCTGGGTTTGGTTCCCAGAGCTCACATGACAGCTCATAGCTATCAATAACTCGGTCTCTAGGAGAACCAGTGCTTTTTCTGGGCCTCTGTGAACACCAGCCATGTATGTGCTGTATATACATCACGCAGGCAATCACGTGCTCGCATTAACAAACACACAGACAAAATATAGTAAAAAGAAGCAGAAGAAATTTGGCATTTTTTAACCAGGAAAGGTCAACGTGTTTTAAGTAGTGCTGTATGTACACAAAGACGTGAGCTAAGCCGCAGAAGAGCTCTGTCAAAAATCAACATCCTAGGCTTAGAGTTCAAGGAAAAGCTTTTCAAATTGCACTGCCCCACAGGTAGCCTCTGTGCTTTGCTTAAGACGCACTGTGGACTTTTTTATTTTGATTTGTCTGGCAGTTTTGTTTTCTTTGTCTCCTTGGTCTTCTGCTTGTTTGTTTTGTCTTGTGTTTTTGTGTTTGGGGAGGGCATTTTGCTTGGTGTTTGGGTTTGTATTAAAATTATTTCAAAACGAAAAAGATAACAAACAACGCAAATTGTTAAAAAAATATTTGGGGGAGCCTCTGTATAGGATGTCTTACAGGTGAGGGCGGGTACAGGATAGAACGAGACCTGTCATTGGACGAGAAGGAAGGATGGGCGGGAGAAAAGTTTGAGGGAAGAGGTGGAGACTGGAACAGGAGGAGGTGGAGAGAAGCTGCAGAAAGAACATGGAGGCTGACGTTAAGATTCCACTCTGTGTATTTACAGGTTGTTATGAATATTCTTAAGGGACAGATGTGTAAAGGGCTTTATATGATTAGGTGGGCAATTATATCTTATCAATTGGATCAGAGGTTATTGTGTTGCGTGTTTTTTTCTTGTGGCGATTAGAGTTTGGGAGAGTGTGCGGTGGCAGAGACACTGGTCCGCCTCAAAGTTGGAATGTGTATTTCTGATATGGTGAAGCCTGCCTTGGGTACTGGATGGGTAGAGAGATTATTGCCAGACTCAGAGAGAGGCCATCAGCAGTGTTATACGGGATGGCGCAAAGCGGGTCAGAGGCTTTTGCTGACTGAGATTAAGATATCTTGGGGCATTGTGATGCTAGACCTAGAGGGGGTAAAAGACAGCCTTTTATTTTTTATAATTTTACAACAACATCTCTGAGGATGGATGGACCAGCAAAGTCTTTAGAGGTCTCTATATTCAGACTGGTACCTCTTTCAGATCCGTAACCTCAGTTATTAGTGCTGGTTGCCTCACAAGTCCTTCAGACCTTAAACTTCCTAAGGAAAGTGCATCTGGGACCAGGCCTGAGCTTCCTTTGTAGCCTTTTCCCTTAGTCTCAGCTGCAGTGGCTCAGAAAAGGTGGTGGGGTAGTGATTCAGAAATTGGCTTCTGCGTACTACTTTAGTGAGACATCTCAAAGCATATGGTTTAAGGAACAAGCAATCTTTCTACTACTAAGAAAACATCTACGCTGTATTCACAAAACCAGCCTTAACACCAGATCATGATCCTGAAATCCACGAGGCACTTATTCTATTAGTTTCAGACAAATAATGATTCCACTCCAGATTCAGTGGCCACATCAGAATAATGGAGAAGAGCTTTAAAGAGTTTTCCTTTAATTATTTGTTTTAATTTTTTGAGAGTGTAATATAATTATGTCACTTCTCCCTTTCCTCCTTCCAAACCTTCCCATCAACTGATTCTTACTCTCAAATTCATGGTCTCTCTTCTCATTAATTGCTACAAAACCAATGTACAAATGAGATTATATGAACTGATCATGTTGTGTTTATGCTCTTAGGAATATGTGTGTGTGTACATAAACTGTTTCTTTCTATGTCTACCTTGTGATTTCAAAGAACTATTCCAAACTTAGCAGACTCCGGCTTCTCAGAATTTCCTATGTCCAAAGGTTACTTCTCAGACAGAGGTAGACACCGCCTTCCTAACTAAACTTGACTTTGGTGTTCTAACACACACACACACACACACACACACACACACACACACATACACACACACACACACACACAAAGTTATAGAACTTCAAGTGATTTGCAGACTAGGTATCTTGCCAAGGATGTGACTCCCTTAAGCTGGTTTCCCTTCTAGTGCTTTCTGGTGAGCTATTTCTGTGTGTGCCTTTGGCCTTCCCCTTATTCCTTTCTTTCTTTCTTCTGTTTTTTTTTTTATTTAATTCTTTTTTTTCTTTCTTTTTTTAAATATTTTCTTTATTTACATTTCAAATGTTATCCCCTTTCCCGATTTTCCCTTCTGGAAACCCCCTCCCCCATATCCCTTCCCTCTGCCTCTATGATGGTGCCCCCTTACCCACCCACTCACTCCTTCCCACCTCCCTGCCCTGGCTCCTGGGACATTGAGTCTTCACATGACCAAGGGTCTCTCCTCCCATTGAAGCCCGACAAGGACATCTTCTGCTACATATGCGGCTGGAGCCATGGGTCAACCCATGTGTACTCTTTGGTTGGTGGTTTAGTCCCTGTGACCTCTGGTTGGTGGATATTGTTGCTCTTCCTGTGGGGTTGCAAACCCCTTCAGTTCCTTCAGTCCTTTCTTTAACTACTCCATTGATGACCTCATTCTCAGTCAATTGATTGCCTCTGTGTTTGTCAGGCTCTGGCAAAGCCTCTCAGGAGACAGTTATGTCAGACTCCTGTCAGCATGCACTTCTTGGCATCTGCAATAGTGTCTGGGTTTGGTGACTGTATATGGGATGGATACCCAGGTGGGGCAGTCTCTGGATAGCCTTTAGTCATCAGGGAAATGCAAATCAAAACAACCCTAAGATTCCACCTCACATCAGAGTGGCTAAGATCAAAAACTCAGGTGACAGCAGATGATAGCGAGGATATGGAGAAAAAGGAACACTTCTCCATTGCTGGTGGGACTGCAAACTGGTACAACCATTCTGGAAATCAGTTTGGAGGTTCCTCAGAAAATTGGACATTGAACTACCTGAGGACCCAGCTATACCTCTCTTTGGCATATACCCAAAAGATACCCCAACATATAACAAAGACACATGCTCCACTATGTTCATAGCAGCCTTATTTATAATAGCCAGAAGCTGGAAAGAATCTAGATGTCCTTCAACAGAGGAATGGATACAGAAAGTGTGGTACATCTACACAATGCAGTTCTACTCAGCTATCAAAAACAATGACTTTATGGAATTCTTAGGCAAATGAATGGAACTAGAAAGTATCATCCTGTGTGAGGTAAGATCAAAGTGTGGATACTTCAGTTCTTAGAAGAAGGAAGAAAATACTCTCAGGAGGAATTATGGAGACAAAGTGTGGAGCAGAGACTGAAGGACGAGTCTCCTTCTCTTTCAAATGAAAGAGATGCTTTCTTCCAGAAGTAGACAATGTGGGAACTAGAAGATGAAGGAAATGTCTGTACTTTCAGTGCATTGATGAGACAACTGAGGGCCATAGCAGAGCTCTGTGATACTACACAGATCCATGATCTGAGTTCACTGCACATCCCTCCATGAAAATGTCCACTGCGATCACAATAAGCCAAAGCAAAGTGCCATTTAATTTCTGACTGACCAGTGGCAGAAAATAGTAGCTATCTGAACTCCTGAGTGAAAGATACAGAGCATATAACTACATTGGCCACATAACTCTTAGTGGAGATAATTTTATTAATATACTTAAACTACTTTCTTCCTAAAACTTACCATATACCTTTATGGTAGTAAGGTAATAACATTGAAAATACCAAGTCCATTCTTTAGATAGAAGAAAGTGATGAAAACTGGGGAAACCCCCCTGGACAGATGAAAATCACATGAAGTTGTGTTAGGAGAGAAACAAGGTTAATTAACAACGCATGTTTCAACAACTAAAGAGCAATAAAAGAAATGGCCTGCTGCCTTGTGGCATAAGACATTCCTCCCATAACTCAAAGCGTTGAGAATTAAAATTCGATCCATTGAATTGTTGGTATAGAATTTAAAACTTATAAAATACTTTAAAAGAGGTCACTATATAATGGTCCTAATTTTTAAAACGGTCTCACTTTCTATGCAAATAATTGAAGCGAGCAAGTGCCACATTTCTTATGCATTCATTCGGTGTCTCTGCTGAATAACAATGTAGGAGCTGAGACTCCCACACAGCCGTAACGCTTCTGGAAGAATTTGCTCCAGAGATTATTATTTTCACAGAAAATACTGGCGTGAACGAAGTGCTGACCTCCCTCAGAGCTACCACAGTGTGTGCATCCCAAGTTTTAGGGCTCTAATATGAGCTGGTTGTCTATTTTCACAAGACTCGCATGTCAAAATACTAAAACTACATGAGGATGGTATTAGGAGAGGTCAGGGGAGCAAATAGTTCGTGAAGGTAGCACCCTTCTTATGGGGACTATAAGACTGGGGCTTGTAGCTTGGTGGTAGGCCACTTGCCTTTCATGTACAAGCCCCTAGTCTCGGTCTCAAGAAACAGAAAATAAATATGTCAGTGAAATTTTGAACAGACTGCTAGTGCCTTTTACCAAGTGATACTCAGTTAGAAGGTACTTTGTATGACCCAAGATATATAGACTTTCGTGGGCTACTAAATCTGCAAGCACGCTGCTCTCCAGCTCGCCTCCTGAACAGTAAGAAATACGTGTCTTTTGTTTAGAATCTTCAGTTCATATTATTTCTCTGTGGCATTCCAAGTGGAGCATAACAAGCTCCAGCTTTGGGATGAACAAATAAATGAGTTCTTAATAGGCAGCGAGCTATGGCAGAGCAGCATAGGTCAACACCCAGGGACGAGTCCCAAATGGAACCAGCAGGAACATTCCTTTCCTTCTGTATTATGCGTAGTGTTCTGCCTGCATGTATGCCTGCAGACCAGAAGAGGGCACCGGATCCCATTACAGATGGTTGTGAGCCACCATGCGGTTGCTGGGAATTGAAGTCAGGACCTCTAGAAGATCAGCTAGTGCTCTTAACCCCTGAGCCATCTCTCCAGCCCCATTCCTTTCCTTCTGAAATGAACTCCCATCCACACCAGAAGCAAGAGGAAACAAGGTTAGCCCATTGCTCACCACTGTAGACACCAGAGCGTGGGCAGAGCGGTCTCCTCATAACTGCCCCTGCTCTCCCCCAGCCTCCTCCAAGGAGCTTCCCTAATGATTATCTTCGCTCTTTTCTTTTTCACTTTCTAAAATTTTCTTTCAGAGTAAAATGAATGGGGTGTGGTTTCTTTCTTATCTAATGCCCAACAATAAGAATATTCTCGAATTATTGCTGATGAATTAATTACTTCCTGAGTACACTCTCTTGACCTATGAATTAAAGGCAATAAAGCTCTTTGCACTGTGGTTAATTATAACCCAGATTTGCTATTAGGTAGAGCTCGGTGTAACTTATTAAATGTGTGACCCTAGCTGTTGCTTAAACTTTGTGTGGTGAAACGGTAGCATGCCAGCATAGCTAAGTTGGAAATAAGCTCCCATGA
The DNA here is from genome assembly GCF_011064425.1 of Rattus rattus. NCBI lineage: Eukaryota > Metazoa > Chordata > Mammalia > Rodentia > Muridae > Rattus > Rattus rattus. The sequence continues at coordinate 25,216,785 of NC_046156.1, forward strand.
GCTCTTCTAACTTGGGCTTGCTTGGACAAAGAGAAATAGTCTTGCAAGCCAGAACTTCAGTTGAGTAGGTTTCATGGTCTGAACCTAGGAGGGGCAGATACTACTATAGGCTATGGACATTCCCAAATTACTGGCTCATATTTGTTGTATGGTAGCATTCAGATCTCCAAGTTATCAAGCTCCTCCCTCAACACCCCAAATATAAGTGAAGCACCCATGACCCAAGTGAAGTGACAATCCCTGAAGCTGAAAGAAGAGATCACTGTGAACCATCCTTTGGCCTCTGTTGTGTTCTCAGGGCATCAAGTCTACCCTTTATAATCTCTCCTCTGGGTCTGTCTTTTCTTTCTCACCACCTCATCTGCTTAGAAGAGAGTCAACATCAGATGCTGTTAGGTGCTCAGTTGAACAAAGTTCATGGTTCTGTGCCATCTCCCTATCCCCACGTGATATAATTTAATAGAAAATTGGCATTTTCACTACCTAAAGACTATACATGGACTGACCCTGGACTCTGACCTCATAGGTAGCAATGAATATCCTAGTAAGAGCACCAGTGGAAGGGGAAGCCCTGGGTCCTGCTAAGACTGGACCCCCAGTGAACGTGATTGTTGGGGGAAGAGCAGCAATGGGGGGAGGGTGAGGAGGGGAACACCCATAAAGAAGGGGAGGAGGAGGGATTAGGGGGATGTTTGCCCGGAAACCGGGAAAGGGAATAACACTCGAAATGTAAATAAGAAATACTCAAGTTAATAAAAAAAAAAAAGAAAGAAAGGAAAATTGGCATTTTATTTATTCTTCTTTAGAAGAATTCTCCAGGTTTATAATTTCTACCTACATTTTATAAAAATTTTAATGTTAAAAATATTTGAGCAAGGGATTCTGCTATATCATTTCTTCTCCTGTCATCTCTTTAACAGGAAGCATTCTGTCTTAGGTTATCCTGTTATGTTTACTCACGGTGTTGATTTCTATACCTTATTAGGTATGCCATCATCTCTGTTGGTGTCTATATTCATTCATTACTTACCTGAAAAAAAAATACCTTCAAGCACTTGAAGCCACTTCACAGTTTAGTAGCAAGTGTCCAGCATTAAATCAGAAGGCATGGGCTTTTAGAAAGGTGGATTGTGCATAAGAATAGAAGTGTCCTTCTTGGCCACTGTCACAGTTGCTTTTGTTGTTGTTGTTGCTGCTGCTGTGACAAACACCATGACCCACAATAACCCAAGGGAGAAAAGAGTTTATATGAATTGCATTTACAGACCACAGAGCATCAGGCTAGGGATGCAAGCAGGAATCTAGAGACAGAAACTGAAGCAGAGCCCAAGGAGGAATGCTGCCTACTGGAGAGATGACTCTGAAGGTAAGAGCACTGGCTTCTCTTGCAGACGACCCTGGTTTGATTCCCAACACCCACACAGTGGCTCACAGCCATCTGTCACTGGAGTTGCAGGGGATTCACCACCCTCTTCTGGCCTCTGTGGGAAATGCATGCATGTGGTACACACATTCATACAGACAAAAACCCATACACGTTAAATATTTTTACTTTTTTGTTTATTTGTTTTCTTGTTTGCTTGTTTTTTATTGGATATTTTTATTTACATTTCAAATGTTATCCCCTTTCCCAATTTCCCGTCCATAAACCCCCTATCCCACCTCCTCCCCATTCTTCTATGAGGGTGCTCCACCCACGCATCCACCCACCCCTTCTAGCCTTCCCACCCTGACATTCCCCTACACTGGAGGGGTCCAGTCTTGGCAGGACCAAGTGTTTCTCCTCACATTGGTGCCCAACAAGGCCATCCTCTGCTACATATGCAGCTGGAGCCATGGGTCACTCCATGCGTACTTTTTGGATGGTGGTTTAGTCCCTGGGAGCTCTGGTTGGCTCGTATTGTTCTTATGGGGTTGCAAAAGCAATTTCCCCCACCAATCAGTGTGACGGAGGCAGTGGCTCAGCTGATATTTTGTTTTCCAGGTTTGTCTCAAGATGACAGAAAACTAAACCAATACAACTTCCCACACCAAAAGTAATGCTCGTTTCTGATTTCTTTCACATCTGTCCATCTTTCTTAACCAGCAAACTTGGGCTTGTTGTTCAAGAAATGATATCAAGGCTCTGGTCATCTAGTCTGCCTGCCTTCTCTACTTCTTCATCCAGCATCTCTCCTCATATTTTGTCCTCCACTGTAGCGAGGAACAATTTAACACTTATGTTCCAATTTTAAGTCAAGTCATGTAGACATCTTTTCATCAAATACCCCTAAGATCCCTTCTGCCTGTGTTTGGGATTTCCTCTGTCAAGCTGGGCATGGTGCTGCACATCTGTAATTCCAACACTTGGGAGGCAGAAGCCAGAAGATTACTGCAAGTTCCGGGGCCAGCCTGGGCTAAACAGCAAAAACAAAAGGGAAACAAACAAGCTGTTTCCTTATATAGACTTTGATACTTAATCAGAAATTGAGTGCGGTAAAAAATGAGCTCAGGGAGTACTTTAGAATTCAAAGGAAATTCATTGTTACAGTTACTCTAAGAAGATGGAATTTGGACAGGGATTTTCTTATGCAATTTGCTTTTGCTATCCATCATGCTGGCCTGGGAGACCGTCAACCATCAGACATATGTAAACGTCTTTAATATCTTCAGTCTTGTCCTTTAATCACTCTCAGATGCGCTAAGAGGCGGGTACTGCTCTCTAGGAGGCAGTGAAATAAAGGTCCATGAATTTACAGAAAGAATACAAAGAACGGTCTCTTTGCACTCCATCACTGGGCTTTAAGAAGGGACCATAAAATAGCTCATTTTCACAAAAAGCCCTGGGACATGAAAACATTTGAAACAACTTCAAATCTCATATTATGTAGTGATGAATATGCACTAGAAGCCCACGACAGAATAAAATAACGCCTATGTTTTGTTTCAAAAGTCTTGCCGGAAGTAATCAACATTGATATAGTTTCTTGAGCAGTGCACAAATGGATCATTTCTGTAGCCTGGCTGCTCAGATATAGAGGAGGCAGGGAAAAGAGAAGAGGTTTCATTATTCTGACTGTATGTTTTCGTACACTACCTTTAATGGCATCCTCCCAGTAAACACCCACTCCTGATCCCGGGCTGTAAAGCTCCTCATCCTTTTGCTCCTCAAAAATTAAATGCACACTGGGGGAAATGTATATTTTTTTGCTACGAATAGCACAAAAATGGTTTTGTGGGTCATAAATATGGAAACAATTTTCCTTGACAATTATACCTTCGAAAGAAAACCCATGTCTTACTTTCACAGAAGCTGGGTTCTCGTCCCTCAGCATTCTAACTTCAGTCTTTCCAATAACGTCATTGACAACTGAGGGGCACAACTCATCCATGTTAGGACAATTCTAATTGGCAAATCTTTCTTCAGCAAGCTCATGTGTGGTCATCCTATGGGTGTGGTAGAAACCAAGGTGAAACATTGGCAGATTTCTTGCTAGTATATTTTCTCTCTATCCTATTTGGGTAAAACCATACTCCACAAGTTTTCCCCTTAGCACCACATAAAAAGATCACAAACTCCCATATCCCATTAATTTAAATAAGATGTTCCGACTCTAGGAAGCTCAATGGCCATTTCTTCTTACTGTCCTTACGTTAACTTCTTACCATCCACTGTCATGAACATTTTGATCCTATAACTACATATTTTAGGCTGGGTAGTTTATAAATAATAGAAGGTGTGTACTTTTTAAGTCATTGGAAAGTGGACAGTCAAAGATCAAAGTACTGGTACTCTGCGTGTGGTGCATACTTTGTTGTGTCTTCACAGAGCAGAAGGACTAAGGGAGGGTTAGGCAGCCTCCCACTCCTGTTCTGTAAAAACTCATCCCATCCGTGACAGTTGGCATGGCAACTATATTTGAATATATGAATTTTAGAGGACACAGTCATCCAGTACCATCCTCTTCATCTTCTCTACAATTTATTTATTATGAACCACATAAGAATAGCACTGTGAATTGATCATGAAAAAGCAGATCATTTAACCAGTGTCCTTTCCACTATAAACATCAGGTAATGCTGTGCATCCAAATTTTATGCTTAAAATAAATGATCAGTAATTGGATTATCACAATGCTAAGCTCATCAATTGATTACTCCATTCATGAGGTCCTAATTGAGTAGGCTACTAGGATCAGGGGCTAGGTAGAGACAGGAGTCATTGAGGCATATTAAGGTTGTATCTTATGCCTAGATGTTTCCTCTCTCATATTCTTCCCTCTCCTCCCTCTGTCCCTCTGTCCCTGCATCCCTCTCTCCCTCCCCCATACCCCCTCCCTCTACCCTCTTTTTCCCCATCCATTTACCCCCTCACTATTCCTCCTCCTCCTCCTTCTTCCTTATCTGCCGTCTCCTCTTCCTCATCCTCATCTTCATCCTCTTTCTTCCCCTGGATATCATGAAGTAAGCACGTTTGTTCCACCATGTGCTTCTCACTCTGATGTTCTGCCTCATCTTGGGTCCTGTTGCATAGCAATTTCTTCTAAGATCAAATGTTCTGCCTTAGAAAGAAGCACACTAAGACTGATGTTATTCTAAAGTGCCGTGAAACATTCTATCTTTCAGGAAAGTTCCTTACAATTAAGGAACTTTGAAGAATTGTGTTGGGATTTTGACATGGATTGCACTGAATCTGTAGATTGCCTTTGATAGAATGGCCATTTTTACCATATTTAATCCTGCCAATCCATGAGCACAGGAGATCTTTCCATTTTCGGAGATCTTTGATTTCTTTCTTGAGAGACTTGAAGTTGTTGCCATACAGACCTTTCACTTGTTTGCTTAGAATCACACCATGGTATTTTATACTATTTGTGGCTATTGTAAATGATGTTGTTTCTCTAATTTCTTTCTCATCCTGTTTATCATTTGTATAAATGAAAGCTACTGATTTATTTGAGTTAATTTTATATCCAGCCACTTTGCTGAAGTTGTTTACCAACTGTAGAAGTTCTCTGGTGGAATTTCGGGGGTCACTTAGTAATACTATCATATCATCTGCAAATAGTGATACATTCAGTTCCTCTTTGCCAATTTATATCCCCTTGATCTCTTTTTTGTTATCTTATTGTTCTAGCTAAAACTTCAAGCCCTATATTGAATAGATATGTAGAGAGTGGGCATCTTGTCCCCAACTTTATTGGCATTGCTTCAAGTATCTCTCCATTTAATTTGATATTGGCTGAAATTGCTTTTAAAATGTTTAGGTATGGGCCTTGAGTTTCTGATCTCTCCAATACTTTTAACATGAAGGGGTGTTGTGTTTTGTCAAAAGCTTATTCTGTATCTATAGAGATGATCATGTGATTTTTTTTCTTTGAGTTTATTTATATAGTGGATTATGTTCATGGATCTTTGTATATTGAACCAATCTTGCATCTCTGGGATAAAGCCTACTTTATTGTAGTGAATGATGGTTTTGATGTTGTTCTTGGATTCGGTTTGCCAGACTTTTATTGAGTATTTTTGAATCTATAGTCATAAGCGAGATTGAGCTGAAGTTCTCTTTTATGGTTGGGTCCTTGTGTGGTTTAGGTATTAGAGCAATTGTGGTTTCATAAAATGAATTAGGTAGTGTTCCTTCTGTTTCTATTTTATAGAATAGTTTAGGGAATAATGGTATCAGGTCTTTTTTGAAGGTCTGGTAGAATTTTGCACTAGAGCCATCTGGCCCTGGGTTCTTTTTGGTTGGGAAGTTTTTAATGACTTCTTCTGTTTCCTTAGGGATTATGAGCCTGTTTAGATAGTTTACCTGCTCTGATTTAACTTTGGTATGTGGTATCTGTCCAGAAAATCATCCATTTCATCTAGAGTTTCCAGTTTTGGTGAATATAGGCTTTTGTAGTAGGATCTGATGATTTTGTGAATTTCCTCAGATTCTGTTGTTACGTCTCCCTTTTCATTTCTGATTTTGTTAATTTGGATACTGTCTCTGTACTCTCAGGTTAGTCTGGCTAAGGGTTAATCTATTTTGCTGATTCTCTCAAAGACCCAGTTTTTGGTTTTGTTGATATTTTTGTAGTGTTCTCTTTGTTTCTATTTGCTTGATTTGGGCCCTGAGTTTGACTATTTCCTGCCTTCTACTCCTCTTGGGTGAGTTTGCTTCTTTTTGTTCTAGAGCTCTCAGGTGTGCTGTTAGGTTGCTAGTGTAGGATCTCTCCAATTTCTTTACCAGGACACTTAGCATTGCTTTCACTGTGTCCCATAAATTTGGGTATGCTGTGTCATCATTTTCATTGAATTCCAGGAAGTCTTTAATTTCTTTATTTCTTCCCTGACTAAGTTGTCATTGAGTAGAGAGAGAGTTGTTCAGTTTCCATGTGCATGTTGGTTTTCTGTTGTTTTTCTTTTTATTGAAGACCAGCCTTAGGCCATGGTGATCTGATAGTATGCATGGGATTATTTCAATCTTCTCGTATTGATTGAGGCCTGTTTTGTGACTAATTACATGGTCAATTTTGGAGAAGGTACCATGAGGTGCTGAGAAGATGTATTCTTTTGTTGTAGGGTGAAATGTTCTGTAGATATCTGTTAAATACATTTGGTTCATGACCTCTATTAATTTCACTGTGTCTCTGTTTAGTTTCTGTTTCAATGACCTCTCCATTAGTGAGAGTGGCGTGTCTTTCACTATTAATGTGTGAGATTCAGTTGTGTTTTGAGCTTTACTAAAGTTTCTTTTATGAATGTGGGTGCCCTTGCATCTGGGGCTTAGATGTTCAGAATCGAGACTTTCCTTTCGTGGATGTTTTTTCTTTGATGAATATGAAGTGCCTTTTCTCATCTCACTTGATAACTTTTAGTTGAAAGTCTATTTTATTGGATATTAGGATGGCAACTCCAGTCAAAAAAGTACAGAATTCCCAGGATGCAATTCACAAAACTCAAGAAGGCTAACAAGCTGAAGGGCCCAAGTGGGACTGAGAAGAAAACAATCACAGGAGGAAAGGAAGGAAGGACTTGGGTGGGAAAGGACACAGGGAGGGAAAGAAGGGAACGTGATCAGGTATTGGGTGGGGGTAACAGGACTGAACCCTGAGGGCCAGCAGAAAGAATGGAAACTGGCAACCTCAGGAGGTAGGAGGTGGGGGGGACCCTCCAGAATGTACCAGAGACCTGGGAGGTGAGAGACTCTCAGGACTCAAAGGGAGGGACTTTAGATGAAATGCCCTTCAGTGGGGAGAGGGAACTTGTAGAGCCACCTCCTGTAGAAAGACAGGGCATCAAGTGGAGGGACGGGGAGGCCATCCCACAGTCAAAAACTCTGACCTATAATTTTTCCTGTCTGAAAGAACTGAAAGAACTGCAGGGACAAAAATAGAGAAGAGCCTGAGGAAAAGGAGGTCCAGCAACAGGCCCATTGGGATCCAGCTCAAGGGGAGGCCCCAAGGCCTGACACCATTACTGAAGCTATGGTGTGCTCACAAACGGGGCTATTTTGACTGCCCTCTGAAAGACCCAACAAGTAGCTGAAAGAGTCAGATGCAGATATTTTCACCCAACCAATAAACAGAACCTGCTGACCCCTAGGGTTGAGTTAAGGAAAAGCTGGAAGAAGCTGAGAAAGAGGGCAACCCTGTAGAAGGGCAAGAAGTTTCAACTAACCTGAACCCCTGAGATCAGACTCTAGGTCAACAACCAGGCAGCATATACAAGCCCCCATATGAGGCCCCCAACAAATATACAGCAAAGGACTGATGGGTCTGAACTCAGAAGATGCACCTAGCCCTCAGTAGACTGGAGGCCCCAGGGAGTCAGGAGGTCGGGTAGGGGTGGGATGGGGACATCCTCATGGAGATGGGGGAGGAGGTATTAGATGTGGAATAGTCAGAGGGTGGACCGGGAGAGGGATAAATCTGGACTATAAGAAAGATTAAATAAAATAAAATAAATTGAGGAACTTAGTGACTCAATTATTTCAATGAGTTCATGAAACTTATTAGATCCACTAGACCCTTCCATCTCCAAGTTCATATACGCAGTAAGGTGAGGGGCAAGTGGGCTGTGCTACCAGACGGAAGAACTCGTAAAGTTGAGTGAGCTCAAACCCTGTGAATCTCAGAATTAAGAACACTAGGAGTGGAGCCTCCTACCTACTCTCTGCCTACTTCCAATTCTCTGTAGCCTCGGCACCCCACTGAGGACCACAATGATCAGTCATGTGGGGGAAATTCCCAGAGTCCTTCCCTATTCAGATAAAGCATCACTAATATCTGAAACTGAGCCAATAGAAAATATCTACCCCTAAATTCCACCCTACTCCTCAATGTTTATAAAGTCCCTGTCTACATGGAATAAAGCACACAAGTTATTTCATCAAGGATCATCTGAGAGTGGTTGTTTTACTGAGCTGTAACACTTGAGGAAGCCCCAGCCACTAGCACTGGCAATGCCAATAGCAGATGAGATTGGGACCCCATCTACCTGCCTTGTGCAGGCCACCCAAATCTCCGCTTCCCTTCAAGAGCTTTCCTGGCAGACCCAGACCCATGGAACCTATTCATCCCAGTTCCTTGAAGTACATCAGTAAAGGCTCTAAGATGCTCTAAGTTGGACTGTCAAAAGAGGTTAAGACCAACTGAGCTGCATCAAAGAGACACACTCCAACCTGTTGACCTACTAAAGTCTTGCAGTGACCTCCATACTTCCAGATTTTGTGACTTGTCAGTTAGGCTGAAGTGGACTTGGTGATGAAACTGCCTTCAAACATTTCTATTCATGCAAGTAACCCTCACCCATGTTTCTGTAAATAAACCTAATAAAACTCATTGGTTTGCCGAGTTGGGTTTGTGTGGTAACTTTGATCTAACTTCGATCTATTGACAGCTTCCCTATGCAGTAGACATCTGTTCATGTCTATCCTGTAAGAGTGTCACATAGCCGAGGCTATAGAGGACTGAAACCTCAGAAACCATCATCTGAAGTTATTTCTTCATACACAGTGACATATTTCAGGCTTTTTGTCACAGTGATGGAAAGATAGCATGACCAGGTTCTTTAGAAACCAACCGCCCTCTCCAAGCGGGTGGTGGGGTGGTGGGGTGGTGCATGCCTTTAATCCTAGCACTCAGGAGGCAGAGGCAGGCCAGCCTGGTCTACAGAGTGAGTTCCAGGACTTCCAGGACTACGCAGAGAGACCCTGTCTCAAAAAAAACAAAAACAACAACAACAAAAAGAAAACAAAAGAAAAAAAGAAACCAATCCTCATGCTAGTGCTATGTAAGAGTTCACCACAAGTCATTCAGTCTATGTGACTCAAAAATGGCCAAAGGACATATTATAAATAACAAGAGATACAACCTTACCTAAGAAAACATGTTCGTTATTGGTTAGTATTGTGACAGTACTGATCCTTTCCAAGTTGTCCTCTCTCAGGTTCCTTCTCTCCTTCATCTGTCAGTTGAAAGGGCCACACACCATCACTAAGATGTTAACTGCAAAGCAATCTTCTTTTACAGTTAAAACCTGAATCTGTGGTAACTCTCATGTGCCAGCAGACCGAGTAACACTCCCTCTTCTTGTTTTTTTTTGATCCTGAGCCACAACTAATGTAAAAGGTAATTCTCTGTGATGCTTAATTTTCTGAAAAGTAATAGGTGTGTCTAAATACTGCCATAAATTAGCTCAAGAAGGTCAAAGACCACTGCAAGGTTCCAAGGAGGGGAAGGCACAGGTGTGAATGGAAAAGATCCTGCCCATCCTGCAGTCTTCTTTCCCGCCATTTCTTGCACTCCTGTGCCTCCTTGCAATACCCTTTTCACCTCCTTGGTGAAGTTTCCTTGGGCGGGGCTGTGAGGCAATAGTTCCCCCAGTCTTCTCACATGCTACTGCTTAGGGAAGCATATTTATTTCCCAATGACCTTCATCTCTCAAGTAGGGAGCAGCTGGATGTGGGTCCAGGAAAAACGTGTAACAATATCATACATGAATAAAGGCCTGTCACTGTATCTAGTCTTTGACAAAGAGAAAGAGAAAGAGAACTTAGCAATGCTGATGCCTTTAATTCCACTCAGTGAGCACAGGGACCCACAAATGGGTCAGAATGTAAAATGAGACAGTTTTGAAGGCCTACACTTGCTTGGAAAGCTGCAACGGTAGTACTGTTGACCCTTGCTAAGTCAGACAGCTATACTCCATGGATTCCAGTCCTGGGGAGTTGGAGCTGTACCCAACCCAATCATGTCAATGTATCTACCTGAGTCGTTGGCTACTGTCTTCTACACACTCACATCTGTCACAAAAGAAAGCAGAAGTATCAAAAAGAAGATACATCTTAAATACTCAGGCACTCTCAAATTTAAAGGAAATGGTGTCTTTCTAAATTGACCATATCTTAGTTAGGTTCTAAAACATCGTACCTTAGTTAGGTTTTTCTATTGCTACGATAAAACAACAAAAGCAACGTGAGGAGGAAAGCTTACAGTTTCACACCTCAGTGTGTTATCAAAGGAAGTCAGTACAGGGACTGGAGGCAGAAACTGGAGACAGAAACTGATACGGAGGCCACAGAGAATTGATTCTTATGACTCTATCCCTATGACTTGCTCAGCTTGCTTTGTTATACAACCCAGGGCCACCAGCCCAGGAAGACAGAGGCAGGGGAAATCTCTGTGAGTTGGAGGCGAGTCTAGTCTATTACTAGCAAGTTCCAGAAGAACCAGGACTAAATAAAGGAATCTTGTCCTTTTTTTGTATTTTTTTCCATCTTTATTAAACTAGGTATTTCTTGTTTACATTTCAAATCTTGTCTTTAAAATTAAAAATAATGTAAAGTCTCTCTGTCTCCTTTGTGTGTATTGATTACCTTAACTGAGAATTGGATGGTCATGGATGTGTTGGTTTATACCTGGTTCTGAATTCTAATCCATTGGCTTTTATATCCATTTTTATGCCAGCACCATGCCATTTTAGTTACTATGGCTCTGTAGCATGATCTGTTTTTCCTCAGAATTGCTCTTCCTCAGGATCATTCTTGGGTGAACCTGATATCTTCTCCCCCTTGTTGGAAGCTGATGAAGGGCTTCTCCTGCAGTGTGGGTCAGCAACCACAGCTTGGGAACTGCAGCTTCTACTGTGTCTCCTCAGCATGTCACTGGGTCACGTTTTATCATGTTTATTAACGCATGAACATGACATCGCTAGAATAGAGCAGACTTCAACATCATAGGCAATGCTTTTACAGTGTTGTTGGGTTCAGTTTGAAAGTATTTTCCTAGGAAGCTCTCATCGAGGACACCAGTCTATTTTTTTTTTCATAGTTGTGTCATAGACTGGCTTTATGCAGGGAGTTCATAGGCATACCACCATTTTTGATTTTTGGAGCAGTTTGAAGAGCAGGTGTGTAGGTATTCTTTAAAGGTTTGACAGACGTTCCATGGCAAATCTGTCTGGAATTGGGGATTCTTTCACTGGGAGACTTCTTAATACCTTGCCAGTCTCACAGGGCTGTTGAGGTTTTCTACATCTTCCTCCTTCAATGTTGGTAGGTCCTAGGTGTCTAAGAGAAATCATTTTCATCTAGTTTTTCTAACTTACAGATGCATATGGCTTTTAAAAAATTCCTTAATACACTCATGGACTACAGTAGTAAGTCATGTGATATTTCTCTCCTCATCTCAGATTTTATGAATTTGGTTCATCCTTCATTTGCTTGATCTAATAATTATCAGTTTTGTTAATCTTTCCAATCACTGTTCCTCTGACCCTCTGTATTGTGCTTTTAGACTTGGTTTATGAATTTCAGCTCTGATCTTTACTATCTCCTTGGTTCTGTTGCTTTTCATTTTGGAGGACTTTTGGCTATGATCTCAAATGTGCTGTTAGGTGACTTGTTGACGACCTCTGTTTTCACCTTTATTTTCATCTAAGCAGTCATAACTGTAAACATTCCCATTAGAGCTGATCTTGCTTCATCCCACAGGGTCGAATAAGCTTTGTTTCTGTTTTTGCTTGACTTTATAAATGTTTTTATTCTCTCCCGAATTCTTCAGTTAACCCCCCAATCTTTAAAAAGGTGTGTTGCTCAGTCAACATGATTCTGGATTGTTGTTTTAATGTTTCATGCTGCTTGTTTCCACTTCTATTCTATTATGACAAGATGCAGAGAATGCTTTCCAGGTTTTGTATTTAGTAATGTTAACATATAACCTAAAATACAATTTGGGGAAAAGTTTATTCTTCAGTTATATATAGTTTACTAGTCCATTTGATCTATAGTGTAGTTACTTAAGTTTCTTTGTTGATTTTTCATTTTGTCCCAATGATTTATCTATTGTGAGACTACATTATTGAAGTTACCCACTATTATTATAGTAGGGGTTGTCTGTTCCTTTTTGTCCAATTAAATTTATTTTATGAAATTGAGTACATCAAATTTTCAGGCATAAATAAGTCTATGTCATTTCTTTTCCTTTTGTCTTTTCATTAAATATTCTCATGTATATTTTGACTATAAGTTAGCTTTGTCAGATATTAATGTACATACTCCTGCTAACTTTCAGATTCAGTTTACCTTGAATATTATTTTCTACCCTGTCTGTTTCACTCTGTGCATGACTTTGCTAGCATGTGTGTTTCTTGAAGGCAGCAAATAGTTGGATATTGCTTTATAATCCAATAAACCAGTCTCATTCTTTCTTTCTGTTTATGGATTTATTGATTGATTTTTCGAGATGGGTTTTCTCTGTGTAGCTCTGGTGTTTTGGAACTTGATAGACTAGGCTAGCCTCAGAACACAAAGAACTGCCTATCTCTTCCTCCCAAGTGCTGGGATTTAACACATGCACCACCACTGGCCAGCTACAGCCCAATTCTTTTACAATGAATAGATAAATACAAATTCCTATCATTTTGTTGTTTTTCTAACATTCAATCTTTCCTAATTCTAATTTGCATATCTACTTTTCCTGTGGAATTTTTGTCCTGTATTTTCATGGTACTTTCCGTGTAAAATCTTTTTAAATAGCTTATGCAATGCTGGCTTTATGATCATGAATTCCTTTAAATTATGCTTGTTTAGGAATGTGGTTTTCCTTTGACTCTGATGAATAACTTTATTAGAAACAATAATCTAGTTTGACAGTTATCTTCTTTTAGAACTTGAAAAATAGCATGCCACATCTCTTGACTCTAAGGAGTTTGTATTGAAAAATCTGCTTTTATTCTGGTAGGATGCCCATTGCAAGTGAATTGGTGTTTTTTCATGTAGAGTTTAATATGATTTTTCTTTGTTTTGTACTTTGATATTTTAACTGCAATAGCACAGATAGGTTCTTCCTGGGAGTGTCTATTTGATTTTTCAGGGTGACTACTGTTCACTTTGTTCATTTTCCCCCAAGACTTTTGGGGGGCTTATTACATTTTATTAAATACATTTTCTGTATTTTTCCTATGTAGCTTGGAGCCTTATTATAGACCAAAAATATGAGGGTCTTTTATTTGTGTCTCAGAAGGTTTACACTTTTTTATTTATAACTAGTTTTTCTCTTTACTAGTGTCCAGATGTTCTAATTGATCAATTTCATCTTCACACACTGAAATCTTTGCTTGTACTTGATCTAGATTACCGAACTCTTCATTCATACCCCAAATTGTACTGTATGATTGATCTTTCTGGAGTTCTTTTAGCTTTTAAAAAGTCATTTTTTTAGTTTTTAATTTATTTTATTTTTAAATAGTATGCATGTGTATGTGTCTGTGAATTTGTGTGCACATGGGTATGGATGCCCAGGGAGAAGTATGTCAGATCCCTTTGAGCTATAGTCAGTTGTGAGTTGCCAGATATGAGTAGTAAGAACCACACTATAGTCCTCTGCAGAAGCAGCTAGCTCTCTTAAATGCTGAACCATAATCTACGCAATCTGCCACATGTCTTTGAATCCTTTTCTGTCTTTCATCTACTAGGGTTCAGAATTATTGCTGCAGCACCTTAACTTTTGGAGCAGTGATGTTGCCTAATTTTAAAGTTGCTTGTATTTCTATGCTGACAGAAATGTCTTATCTTTCTCTCCCTCCTCCCCTCTGTCACTTTTATGTGAGAATGTCCCATACCAAACATCTTCTCTTAACAATGTACCCTCGGATGTAAGACTTCATGCTGTGCTCACATAGGCCCCGTCACCTTTTTATAGTATACAAGTTTTTTGTGTGTGTCACTTCTTTAGTGAGGAATAGTCTGTTATAGCAGTGAACAGTGCATTGTAGCGTGAAGGTCCAGCCTTCTACACTGCTCTCATAAATGAGGAATTTCTCACATTTTAGACATGTTGTAGGCAAAGGAGTACTCCTTTGTCAGACACTCCCTATGTCATTGTCGCTCAGTCTTGGTAGCAATGTAGAGTCAGAAGGAGTGTGCTGTATTCCAGGGACTTCTTGATGTTTCTCTCTGATGCTGATAGACAGTATCCAGAAGTGAGGTCTCAGGACTTCACTAAATGTATCTGTTTTTTGGTCATTGACTTGGGGTTCCTAATCTCCCCCATTCTTTGAGTTATTCATTGAAGTTTGAGCAGGACTGGGTTATATGTAGAGTAACACGGACTGACTTGTAGCTACTCTGGGAATATATCTCAGAGAAACAACATCGGTGTAGGATTTTTCAAGTTCTGTTCTCAATCTCCACTACTGCATAGAAAGAATAAAAATATATAATAGCAACAAATAGCAAATGCAATGTACTGTCTACAATGCTAACAACAGGAAACACAATGTACCATCTAACAACAGGATATGGATATATATATATATATACACATATATGAATGCATGTATATATACACATGTATATGTACACGTATATGAGGTCAAAAGCAAAAGAGAAATGTAAATCACTTAGAATAGAATGGAATAGAATATTCAAAAACAAAAAAAGAGAAAAGCCAGGCAAAAAAATTAGTAAGAAATGTTGTAATGAGGGAGAGAATTCTAGTTAGGGGAGAAAGAATAACAGAAAAAAAGAAAGAAAGAAAGAATATAAAAATACACACATGGACAGGATCCTTCCGGTTACTGCCTGGGCCTGGAGTTGACCGTGTGCCCAGCTCTTGGTACACAGATTCCACCAGGAGAGAGCTGGTCTCCCAGGAGTGCTGACACACCTGAGAGCACAAGTGAGACCACAACTTCTGCTCAGGGGGGACCTGCCTGGATCCCTTAGGACACAGGAACCAAGGAGCGGTCTGGGACAGGATCCTTTCCTTTACATCCTGCGCCCTGACTGACCGTGTGCCACATCTCTCTATAACCAGATCCCTTCAGGAGAGAGTTGGTCTCCGAAGGGCGCTGACACACCCGGAAGCATAGATAAGACTACCACTTCTGCTCCGCGGGACCCCACATGGAGCCTGCTAGACGCAGGAGCAGAGGAACAGTCTGGGGTCCTTCCACTTTCTGTCTGCCCAGAGATATCCCTGTGCAACATCTCTTAGTACCCAAATCCCACAGGGAGAGAGCTGGTCTCTCAGGAGTGCTGACAGGAAGGTCGAGCCACTGTCAGAGACAGCAAGACCAGCTAACAACAGAGATAACCAGATGGCAAGAGGCAAATGCAAGAACCTACGCAGTTCTCCCATCCCAGCAAGTTCTGGATGCCCCAACACACCTGAAAAGCAAGATTCTGATTTAAAATCACATCTCATGATGATGTTAGAGGACTCTAAGAAGGACATGAATAACTCCCTTAAAGAAATACAGGACAACACAAGTAAACAAATAGAAGACCTTAAAGAGGAAACACAAAAATTCCTTAAAGAATTACAGGAAAACACAAACAAACAGGTGAAAACATTGAACAAAAGCATTCAGGGTCTAAAAATGGAAATAGAAATAATAAAGAAATCACAAAGAGAGGCAACCCTGGAGATAGAAGACCTAGGGAAGAGATCAGGAGATATAGACTCAAGCACCAACAGAATACAAGAAATAGAATCTCAGGGGCAGAAGATACCAGAAAATATTGATAAAACAGTCAAAGAAAATGCAAAATGCAAAATGATACTAAGCCAAAACATCCAGAAAATCCAGCACACAATGAGAAGATCAAACTTAAGGATAATAGGTATAGAAGAGAGTGAAGTTTCCCAACTTAAAGGGCCAGTAAATATCTTCAACAAAATTATAAAAGAAAACTTCCGTAACCTAAAGAAAGAGATGTCAATGAACATACAAGAAACCTACAGAACTCCAAATAGACTGGACAAGAAAAGAAATTCTTCCCATCATATAATAGTCAAAACACCAAATGCACTAAACAAGGAAAGAATATTAAAAGCCGTAACGGAAAAAGGTCAAGTAACATAAAAAGGCAGACCTATCAGAATTACACCAGACTTCTCACCAGAGGCTTTCGAAGCCAGAAAATCCTAGGCAGATGTCATACAGACCCTAAGAGGACACAGATGCCAGCCTATGAATACTATATCCAGAAAAACTCTCAATTACTATACAAGGAGAAACCAAGATATTTCATGACAAAACCAAATTTACACAATATCTTTCCATAAATCCAGTCCTACAGAGGATAATAGATGGAAAACTCTATCACAAGGAGGGAAAATATACCCTAGAAAAGCAAGAAAGCAATCTTCTTTCAACTAACCACAAAGAAGATAACCACATAAACATAATTCCACATCTAACAACAAAAGTAATAGGAAACAACAATCATTGGTCCCTAATATCTCTCAACATCAATAGACTCAATTCCCCAATAAAAAGACATAGACTAACAAACTGGATATGTAAACAGGACCCAGAATTTTGCTGCACATAGGAAACACACCTCAGTGACAAGGACAGACACTTCCTCAGAGTAAAAGGATGGTAAGATTTTTTCCAAGCAAATGGTCCCAAGAAACAAGCTGGAGTAGCTATTCTAATATTGAATAAAATACATTTTCAAACAAAAGTTTTCTAAAAAGATAATGAAGGGCACTGCATACTCATCAAAGGAAAAATCCACCAAGATGAACTCTCAATTCCGAATATTTATGCTCCAAATGCAAGGGAACCTAAATTCACAAAAGAAACTACTGAAGCTCAAAGCTCACATTGCAACTCACACAATAATAGTGGATGACTTCAATACCCACACTCATCAATGGACAGATCATGGAAACAGAAATCATACAGAGACACAGGAAACTAACAGAAGTTATGAACCAAATGGGTTTAACAGATATCTATAGAACAGTTCATTCTAAAACAAAAGAATATAACTTTCTTCTCATCACCTCATGGCACCTTCTCCAAAACTGACCATATAATTGGTCATAAAACAGGCCTCAACAGATACAAGAAGATTGAAATAATCCCATGCATCCTATCAGATCACCATGGATTAAGGCTGGTCTTCAATAATAACAAAAAAGACAGAAAGCCTGCGTATACATGGAAGCTGAACAACTCCCTACTCAATGAAAACTTGGTCATGGAAGAAATAAAGAAATTAAAGACCTTTTAGAATTTAATGAAAATGAATATACAACATACCCACACTTATAGGACACAATGAAAGCAGTGCTAATAGGAAACCTCATAGCTCTGAGTGCCTGCAAAACAGAAACTGGAGAGAGCATATAGTAGCAGCTCGACAGCACACCTAAACGCTCTAGAATTAAGAGAAGCAAATACATCCAAAAGGAGTACATGGCAGGAAATAATCAGACTCAGAGCTGAAATCAACCAAGTAGAAAAAATGAACTATACAAAGGATCAACAAAACCCGGAACTGGTTCTTTGAGAAAATCAACATGATAGATAAACCCTTAGCCAGACTAACCAGAGGGCATAGAAACAGTATCCAAATTATCAAAATCAGAAATGAAAAGGAAGATATAACAGAAACTGAGGACAACCAAAAAAATCATCCTACTACAAAAGCTTATAATGAATAAACCTGGGAATCTGGATGAAATGAACAATTTTTTACACAGATATAAGGTACCAAAGTTAAATCAGGATCAGATAAACTATCTAAATAGTCCCTTAAGTCCTAAAGAAATAGAAGGAGTCATTAAAAGTCTCCCAACCCCCCCCCCAAAAAAAGCCCAGGGAACAGATGAGTTTAGTGCCGAATTCTATCAGACCTTCATACCAATACTGTCCAAACTATTCCACAAAATAGAAACAGAAGGAACACTGCCCAATTCATCCTATGAAGCCATAATTACTCTTACACCTAAACCACATGAATACCCAACAAAGAGAACTTCAGACCAATTTTCCTTATGAATATCAATGCCAAAATACTCAATACAATTCTCACAATCTGAATCCAAGAACATATCGAAATCAATCATCCATCGTGATCAAGTAGGTTTCATCCCAGGGATGCAGGAATGGTTCAGTATATGGAAATCCATCAATGTAACCCACTATATAAACAAAATCAAGGAAAAAAACACATGACCATCTCATTAGATTCTGAGAAAGCATTTGACAAAATTCAACACCCCTTCATGATAAAAGTCTTGGGATGATCAGGAACTCAAGACTCATAATTAAACGAAAAAGAATAGAAAATAAGAATATACACACATTGTATTGGCTTATGTCAACTTGGCATGAGCTAGTATCTTCTGAGAAGAAGAAATCTTTTTTTCTTGTTTTGTTTTTTACTGTATTTTTTCTTCTATTTTTATTAAATTGGGTATTTCTTATTTACAATCCAAATGTTATTGCCTTTTCCAGTTTCCTGTCCATCAGCTACCCTAATGCCTCCCCCTTCCTTCTATATGAGTGTTCCCCTCCCAATCCACCCCCATTATTGCCCTCCCAACAATCCCCTACACTGGGGGTCCAGCCTTGGCAGTACCAAGGGCCTCCCCTTCCACTGGTGCCCCAACAAGGCTATTCACTGCTACATATGCAGTTGGAGTCCAAGGTCAGTACATGTATAGTCTTTGGGTAGTGGCTTTGTCCCTGGAAAGCATTGTTGGTTGGCATTGTTGTTCTTATGGGGTCTCAAGCCCCTTCAAGCTCTTTCAGTCCTTTCTCTGATTCCTTCAACTGGGGTCCCGTTCTCAGTTAAGTGGTTTGCTGCAGGCATCTGCCTCTGTACTTGACATGTACTGGCTCTGTCTCTCAGGAGAGATCTATATCCGGTTCCTGTCAGCATGCACTTCTTAGCTTCATCCATCTTATCTAGTTCGGTAGCTGTATATGTATGCACCACATGTGGGGCAGGCTCTGAATGGGTGTTCCTTCAGTCTGTGCTCTAAAATTTGCCTCCATATTCCCTCCCAAGGGTATTCTTGTTCCCCTTTTAAAGAAGAAGTGAAGCATCTGCATTTTGGTCATCCTTCTTCATTTTCATGTGGTCTGTGCATCTTGGGTAATTGGAGCATTTGGGCTAATATCCACCTACCAATGAGTGCATACCATGTGTGTTTTTCTGTGATTGGGTTACCTCACTCAGGATGATATTTTCTAGTTCCATCCATTTGCCTATGAATTTCATAAAGTCATTGTTTTTGATAGCTGAGTAGTACTCCATTGTGTAGATGTACCACATTTTCTGTATCCATTCCTCTGTTGAAGAGCATCTGGGATCTTTCCAGCTTCTGGCTACTATAAATAAGGCTGCTATGAACATAGTGGAGCATGTGTCTTTGTTGTATGTTGGAGCATCTTTTGGGTATATGCCCAGGAGAGGTACAGCTGGTTGCTTAGGTAGTGCAATGTCCAATTTTCTGAGGAACCTCCAGACTGATTTTCAGAATGGTTGTACCAGTCTGCAATCCCACCAATAGTGGAGGAGTGTTCCTCTTTCTCCACATCCTCACCAGCATCTGCTCTTGCCTGAGTTTTTGATCTTAGCCATTCTGACTGGTGTGAGGTGGAATTTCAGGGTTGTTTTGATTTGCATTTCCCTGATAACTAAGGATGTTGGACATTTCTTTAGGTGTTTCTCAGCCATTCAATGTTCCTCAGCTGTGAATTCTTTGTTTAGGTCTGTACCCCATTTTTAATAGGGATAATTGGCGCTCTGAAGTCTAGCTTCATGAGTTATTTGTATATTTTAGCCCTCTATTGGATGTAGGATTGCTAAAGATTTTTTCCCAATCTGTTGGTTGCCGGTTTGTCCTAAGGACATTTGCCTTACAGGAGTTTTGCAGCTTTATGAGATCCCATTTGTCAATTCTTGATCTTAGCGCATAAGCCATTGGTGTTCTGTTCAGGAAATTTTCTCCAGTGCCCATGTGTTCGAAACTCTTCCCCACTTTTTCTTCAAATAGTTTGAGTGTATCTGGTTTGATGTGGAGGTCCTTGTTCCACTTGGATTTAAGCTTTTTACAGGGCAATAAGAATGGATCGATCTGCATTTTTTCTACATGCTGACCTCCAGTTGAACCAGCACCATTTGTTGAAAATGCTATCTTCTTTCCATTGGATGACTATGGCTCCTTTGTCAAAAATCAAGTGACCATAGGTGTGTGGGTTCATTTCTGGGTCTTCAACTATGTCCCACTGATCTATCTATCTGTCTCTGTACTAATACCATGCAGTTTTTATCACTATTGCTCTGTAATACTGCTTGAATTCAGGGATAGTGATTCCCCCAGAAGTCCTTTTATTGTTGAGGATAGTTTTAGCTATCCTGGGTTTTTTGTTATTCCAGATGAATTTGCAAATTGTTCTTTCTAACTCTATGAAGAATTGGATTGGAATTTTGATGGGGATTGCATTAAATCTGTAGATTGCTTTTGGTAAAATGACCATTTTTACTATATTAATCCTGCCAATCCATGAGCATGGAAGATCTTTCCATATTCTAAGATCTTCTTCAATTTCTTTCTTCAGAGGCTTGAAGTTCTTATCATACAGATCTTTCACTTGTTTGGTTAAAGTCACACCGAGGTATTTTATATTATTTGGGGCTATTAGGAAGGGTGTCGTTTCCCTAATTTCTTTCTCAACCTGTTTACCTTTTGTGTAGAGGAAGGCTACTGGTTTGTTTGAGTTAATTTTATACCCAGCCACTTTGCTGAAGTTGTTTATCAGCTTTAGTAGTTCTCTGGTGGAACTTTTGGGATCACTTATGTATACTATCATATTATCTGCAAATAGTGATATTTTGACTTCTTCTTTTCCAATCTGTATCCCTTTGATCTCCTTTTGTTGTCTGATTGCTCTGGCTAGGACTTCGAGAACTATATTGAATAAGTAGGGAGAGAGTAGGCATCTTTGTCTAGTCCCTTATTTTAGTGGGATTGCTTCAAGTTTCTCTCCATTTAGTTTAATGTTAGCACAGATTTGCTGTATATGGCTTTTAATATGTTTCGGTGTGGGCCTTGAATTCCTGTTCTTTCCAGGACTTTTATCATGAAGAGGTGTTGAATTTTGTCAATGCTTTCTCAGCATCTAATGAAATGATCATGTGGTTTTTATCTTTGAGTTTATATAGTGGATTACATTGGTGGTTTTCCATATATTGAACCATCCCTACATACCTGGGATGAAGTCAGAAGAAATTTTAATTAAGAAAATACCTCTATTGCAGTGTTCTCCAGGCAACTGAGGCGTTTTCTTAATTGATGATTGGTATGGGAGGGCCTAACTCACTGTGAGCTGGTCCATCCCTGGTGGTCCTGGATAGTTTAGTCAAGCAGTATAAGCAAGCCTTAGGGAGCAAGCCAGTAAGCAGCACCCCTCCAAATCTGCTTTAATTTCTGACTCCAGATTTCTGACCTCCCTCAGCAATGGACTGAAATGTATAAGGCTAATAAGCCCATTATTCCCTTTGCCTTTGATCATAATGTTTTATCATAGCAATAGGAACCCCAGACATACCCTAGTCAACTAGTTAAAAGGGGGATATCTTGATTTTTAAAAAAGGAAAAATCAGTGGTTGTTTAAGCTGAGGTAGTTTTTCTAATGAGGGTAGACAATCACAGTCACTATTTTCCCCTGTGTCTTCTTGAGCTATGGACCATTAAAGAGCAGGGACTAGGTATGCTCACCCTTTTCTTTGTGTGAGTGTTTCCCATTTGTCACAATTGATGGGAACTAGAGCCGATTGGAATGGCTTTCAACTATCCTGCTACCTAGTACTTGTAGCTTGGAACCAAAGTTCCCTAACCTGCAGTTTACTATAGATGGAATAGCTTGCTACACCCTGAGGGCTTGGCTCACATCAGGTTCTACTGCACATTTAGGTCTCAAGCATCCCTGTGAAACCCACATAGGGTGCAAGGTGACAATCTGTGTGAAAGGCCCCTCAGGTTCCATTCTTTTCACTTCCTTTGACCGTAGAGTGCTTAGGCCTAGTTTCTGCATCTGACCAGCACATGGCTGCTTAGTCCGCCATCCATTGCTAGTCTTGAATAGAACATGTCTACTATGTTCAGTGTCTCTGACCCAAATCGTACCATACATATTTTTCAATGAGTTTTATTCAGTGGCATTTGCTAAGGCCACATTAGGCCACTAAGCTAATAAGGGCAGAGAGAAAACACTTGCTGTGAGTGGCAAGGGGAAAGGACATGGTGGGGACTTACATTTCTCACAGCAACAAGATCAGACAGCATCTCCACACAGTTCCCTTTTACTCTAAGAAATGCAAATCGCTTCTCAAGCACCCAAGAGAGTATGTAGCAGGCAGATCAGCTGAGTTCAGCCTGGCTCTCTGCTCTCCCCCTGATTCTGTGCCTGTTTTGTCATTGTGTCTTCCCTTTGCTTTTCCATTTTTCTTCCCCTCTACACAGCAAGGCTGCTATGCACTCCAGGCTGAGGCATTTTTTTTCCTTGCCCTCTGTTTCAATACAAAGAATCTCTCTAAATGCATTCCCTTAGTCAAACAGCGAGACGCTGTTTTCTGGGAATTTTAATTTTGAGCCACTGAGAAGCTGATAAATACTGCTTGCTTCTAACCTGCCATCTTGGCTCTCCCTGGGATGCATTTTTAAAGGACACAAAAAGCACACTTAAGGATATGTACTATAAAAAATAGTATTTCACTCATATTGGCATTAACAAGTAAATCAAAAGTCAAAATCCCAGTTTCTAAACCAAAGCAACATTCTTATCTCCCAAGGATTTGCTTTGTAACTCTCAACTCACAGATATATTGCTGTTAAGATAGGAAGCTAATGTTGTGATCCAGAAACACTTCTGTTCTTTCACAGCTCCCTCTCTCTGCCTTTGTGTGTGTGTGTGTGTGTGTGTGTCTGTGTCTGTGTATGTGTCTGTGTGTCTGTGTATGTCAGGGGGTGCGTATATATGTATGTTTATGTAAGGATGTGTGCATTTATCTAGATGTGTGCACATGTGAGTACATGTGCATATGCATGTGTGTATGTGTGCATGTGTGTGTTGATGCACAAAGCTGCATCAGCAAGATCTTGACCTCATAGAAGGAACAGGTAAAAGAGGACTCCTTTGTGTTAAACATAAACACAGTATGTTCACCTAAATAATTTAACAAAAGTAGCACATCACCATTAGAACAATTTCCTGGCCTTTGTACAGTATAGGAAACGTTACATTCACTCTGAAAGAAGGGAATTGGCACTTACTTTATGTACAGATTTGGGCTGAACATGCAACCTTCCAGTTTCTTCATCTGCAAAATAAAAATCACTGTCCTGTGAATTACTTGACAGGATTGCATGAGCTAAAAGGTCAAACTCGGAGTCCTCAGTGGATGCCCCACAAGTTGTACCCATCCACAGAGATGCCAGTCTGTGAAAAGTGAGTAAAACTCCTTTTGTGCTAAGCAGGTACTGAACATTTTGCAAAGAAAAAAACTGATGAAGCTGAACAATGGTTAAAACTTTGTCTTAGTTGGGGTTTTACTGCTGTGAACAGACACCCTGACCAAGGCGCCATTTAATTGGGGCTGGCTTACAGGTTCAGAGGTTCAGTTCATTATCATCAAGGAAGGAGCATGGCAGCTCCCAGACAGGAATGGTGCAGGAGGAACTGAGAGTTCTACATCTTCATCTGAAGGCAGCTAGAAGAATGACTTCCAGGCAGCTAGGATGAGCATCTTAAAGCCCACACCCACAGTGACACAACTACTCCAATAAGGCCACAGCCACCTAATAGAGTCACTCTCTGGGCCAAGCATATTCAAACCACCACAGACTTTTTCTTTCAAATATTTTTCTAGTTTAGTTTTAATCAGTAGGCAACTGTCTGTGCCTATCATCTGCATCATGATGCTTTGAAATATTCATAATATGCTTATAAACTTATTCCTAAGTGGAATTTTATGTTCTTGACAAGCATATCCTTCACAGCATCCTCAAATCTGCAAATGCTGTTTTATTCACTAAATTGGAAAATAAACACGTTTTAAGTTCTACATATCACTGTCCACATCCCACACTTGTCTTCGTATACCTGGCTTGTTTTCCTTAACATGGTGTCCTCTTGTTTATCCTGATTGTTACAAGTGTCAACACTTGTAAGTGTTTCTTCTTTTTTCTTAAAACTAAAAGGTATTTCATTCTGTATGTACTGAGTTGCCATTGTGTAATCAAATGTTACTGAGTGGATTCCATATGATATCATGAACAGTGCTGTAATAACAGGGAGTTGTAGGCATCTCTAATGCCCTGATTCCAGTCCTTTGAATATGTGTGGTGGCATGATTGCTGGGTCATATGGTGACTGTATGTTTTTGAGGACACTCTAAGTTTTACATAATGGCTATATTTTTTAATTGGATAGTTTATGTATTTACATTTCAAATGTTATCCCCTTTCCCCTCTCTCCCATCCCCCCTCCCCTTGTATCTATAAAGATGTTCCCACTTCCACCCACCCATTCCCACCTCAATACCCTGACATTCCCCTGCACCAGGGAAACAAGCTTCGCAGGACCAAGGGCTTCTCCTCCTGTTAATATGACTGTATTTTTAACAGGACATTATTTGAGAGAGTTTTTCTTTTTTACTTCGACCTCATACTTTCATGGCAGCCATTCTAACAGATTGAATGCAACTTCATTTTAATTTCTATTTCTCCATGGTTAGTTATATTGAATATATATATATATGTCGCGCGCCCAATGTCCCGCCAGCAAGAACGACGCGCAGCAACAGGATTCTTCTGCGAACAAGCCTTTACTGTGTTACAGCTCTTCTTAGTGTTACAGCTCTTCTTAGTGTTACAGCTCTCTTGAACAGGGACCCCGAGCAGCAAAATCGCTCGGCTTATATAGACAACAGTATGCTAATTATCTCTCAGGGATTGGTGGGGCTTGGATCACCCCACTACTTGTCCTCCAGGGATTGGCGGAGAATGAATCACCTCATTAGCATATTAACGGTCAACTGACACCTGGTGCATAAACCGCACATGTGCAGTACCGCTGTTCACCACTAGAGGGAGCCCTAGCAAGGAGACAAGCCTGCACATGCGCAGTAAGTCATTTATATCCAGACAAGGCTGGATGTCGGCGCCATCTTTGTTTCGCTGCGCCGCTCTCTACATCTCCCCCTTTTTTGTTTAATAAAATGACTGGTCTAGATCTGGGTGTCACGTCAATCTTGTCATTGCTCCTGTCTTAGGTCGTTCTCATCCAAACTCGGCCTTACCCGTCATAGAGTTACCCTATCGCCACCGGGCCCCGTGTCTTGGTTGGTCCGAGCTCGAGGAAAGTTGCCCGTCCCTGGATACAATGACTCCACATGACTGTGACAAAAATGATCTAGGGCGAACTCTTGATCTTTCAAAGAGGCCAGCCATATGTTGGGAGAAGCACCCTTTTTAATGGTGGTCATAGCCTGGTAAACAACCACTTTGTGTCTGGCATGTTCTCTTTTTAAACGGCCAATAAGCCAGAGACATACTCCGCATCCCAGGAGGACAATAGCTCCCTGGGACAAACATGCCCGCCCACTCCTTAAAAAAGGAGAAAGCATTGGTAACCCATGAGGTAAAGTCTTCAACTGTGATGGGGTCCAGCCTAGTGCTGTTGAGGACAGCAATCTGCATCAGCAAGTGTCTTGATAGTTGCTCTGCTTTCATGGACCAGTTTCCTTTCCGATAATTCGAGATTTCTTTGCTCTGTTGAAAATTCTGAGAAAAGTTAGCTCGCAAAGGAATAATGCACAAACCTCTAAGGGAGGAAACACAAGACAGCTGTGTCATATGATACAGTGCTTCAATTTGTTCTTGAACTAAATCTATCCTTTGATTGGCTAATAGAAGGCCAGATGCCAAATGGGTATTAAATTCTTCTTGTATCTCTATCGCCACTGCAGTTCTTTATACAATCTGATTGACAGTCTCAGCCGTCTGTATTTGACTGGTCATAGAGATTGCAGCTGTAGTAGCTGCGGCAGCAGACAGCACAATGGCTGAAATTATGGCTGCCGTAATTCCAAAATCTCTTTTGGCTCTCAGCAAATTAAGAATAGGAAAGCTATCTGGGTTTGCCTCCACTGGGATTGGCACAAAGGAGGGAATCTTAACCATCACTGTGGTGTCATTGGTGCCATCCCAGCATTCAGCTAAATAGCAGACTACATCAGAGTTATTACAATTTAAAGCACCACTGCTTACATTAGTGCTTATCAGAAAAAAGGTGATCTAGCACATACTGAAGTACTAGTGGCAGTATTATTTACCAAGAGGTTATTATATTGAATATTGATCAACCTGGTATCACCTTTTTCTGGTAGCTGAAACATTATACAGCACGAAGTTCTCTCCCATCAACCTAGCAAAGGGGGTCAGGGATATATATGACCCTTGCTCATTGGACAGCACCCATAGAAACCAAGGCCAGAGATTATGCTTGCCAGTCTTATTCTCAAAACAGTAGAATTGCTATGAACTGACATGGGTACTGGCCAGGATCTGGCAACAGCCCACAGGGTGAGCGAATTAACCTGTATTACCATTCCCAGTAGTAATAGTAGAGTTAGTCTCATCTTCAGGAAGAGCAGAAGGCAATTTTGAGTCAAACGCTCAGGTACCCAAATTGGATTTTCTTGATTCTGGAAAACACAAATCGCTCCCTAGATCTAGAAATCACGGGATCTGGGCCACGCCCATTAATCAGTTAAGACATCCTTCCACTTTACTTCTGCATTGTAGGGTAGTAGTAGCATGGCAATCCACAGCAGAGTGGCCATGCATCCAGAATTAAGAAATTTAGAGTAAAAAGAGCTAAAGAAAGTTGTTCTTTTGGTGTTCAGCTGCTGGCAATTCCCCCTTTTTGTTTTTGTATAAGCTCTTTTAAGGTACGATGTACTCTTTCCACAATTCCTTGACCTTGGGAATTGTATGGTAAGCCTGTAGTATGACCGACCTATATTGTCTGGCAAAATGCCTGAAAGGACTTTGCAGTGTAGGCAGGCCCGTTGTCTATCTTGAGACTATCAGGCTTTCCCCAGGCTGCCCATGCCTCTAAGCAATGGCTAATGGCATTTGAGCCTTTTCACCAGTCATCAGAGTAGCGTGTATAATACCGGAACAGGTATCAACAGAAACATGAGCATATTTTAAATTTCCAAATTGAGATATGTGTGTGACATCCATCTGCCAAAGTTTTAGCGGGATCAGACCACTAGGGTTTATCCCCACATGAGGAGGGTGGTGAAATTGAACACAATTTTGGCAACGTAACACCACATCACGAGCTGCAGCTCTAGAGATTTTAAATTTTTGTTGAAGAGTAAAGGCAGGTACATGAAACTTTTGATGAAATTCTCTAGCGAGATCAACTGGAGCGGCATGAAAAATAAACTCTCTACAAGTACTAGCATCCACCAGGGCGTTATTACTGGTCATGGGACCAGGCAAATTAGTATGGGCTCGAATATGTTGTATAAAAAATTTATTTTTTCTGACCCAAATCAAATTTTGTAATTCTAAAAGAATTTGACATACAGTACTAGTCGACCGAATTGGCCCTGCAATTTCAAGTGAGCACACCGCATTAACTACATAAGCAGAGTCAGAAATTAAAAAAATCATGAAATCTTTTGAAAACTTCCAATACAATTTTACATTCTGTAATTTGGGGGGTACCTGGACTGTATTGAATTAATACTGGTTCTTGAGAATCAACCATATAGGCACCTACACCTGTTTTGGAGCCATCTGTATAAATATCTAACGCTCCAGACAAAGGCTCTGAGGCAGTGATCTTCGGAAAGATCACTGGATGTTCAGTAAAAAAAATTAGGATAATGATTGTCAAACTCTCCATCAAAACTACAGCGTAATATGGCCCAATCATCTATCAAGGCACACAGTGTTTCTATTTGAGCTGTTGTATATGGTATAATAATTTTCTTGGGTAAAATACCAAAATGCTGAATACAAGATTTAACGCCTAACACAGCAAGCTGTGCAGAAGGATAATATTCAAGGGTCTTATTTGGAGAAGTATGGGGATAAATCCAAAGAAGTGGACCTTGTTGCTATAGCACTCCTGTAGGCTGACGAAAGGTTCTTAGTATACACAAAAGGAGATCTTCCTTTTCCTTGTACCTTCTTAGCATTGCCTTTTCTAATCTTTCTTCTACTTTCCTCAAGGATAATCGTGCTTCCTTGGTTAAAACACGGGGTGAAGTAAGCTGAGAATCCCCTTTCAGGATCTCATAAAGTGGTTGTAAATCTACATTGGGCATTTTAATATAGGGTCGAATCCAATTTATGCTTCCTAGTAATTTTTGAAAGTCATTTAATGTTTTTAAATGATCTTTTCGTAATTCAATTTTTTGAGGGGAAATACTATGAGGAGTGATTTTAGTTCCTAAATATTCTCCCATTTGGCCCATTTGAACCTTTTCAGGTGCTATGAACAATTGATTGTTTTCAAGCATCTTAACCACTTTTGCATAGGCCGCTTCTAGGGTGCCACAATCTTCATATCTCTCCTTCTCACACTGAGCAGCCTCTTACTCGAGATCAGCCTCATCATCCCAAAATCCAGTCTCCAAAACACCGAGTCTATCCTTCATGCTACAAGGTTTGACTGCCAATTCCTACATATGAACACATGATGGTGCGGTCTCCAATACCTCAACAAAGAGACATTGCCTTAAAATCTTAGAAGCCTGGTTTCTAGGATCATCCCAATTTAGACCTGTTTCCGTAGATTGGCTCATGCCACATGTTGTCTAGAATGACTCCATCCAAATTTACCAGTTTTATGTCAACTTTCTGTTACCAATATCACATTTTTTTAAACCATATCCAATAACTTAAAAGCCAATAGTCCATAACCAAGGCATGTAGAGAATATTCATACATTTAAAACCAATCAGAAAACAAAAATGAAGTGGCTACACATACCTTTAATATTTAAATCAATCACCATTTTTACTTTTTCTAGCTGTAGTTTTAAGAGAAACACCTTGTCACCTGTTGAGTCCAATAATCACAGTCAAAGATTTTTCTAAGAGAGACAGCGATCAGTTCCGTTACCTTAGAAGCTGGTGTCTTTAGGATCGGCTAGTGTAAACATTTAGCCAGCCCCCTGGGGAGCTTGTCCAGCCGACTTAGGCTTCTAGCTACAGATGCAGGCTCCAAAAGCCAATTGAAACATTTTATTTATTTGTTCCTTTCTTGAAAGGAGTTAAAGCTACATCAATGGGTGAATCAACCAGCATTTAAAGTTTTAACCTTTTCTTTTAAACATGAAACACAAAACATTCAAGCAAGGAGAAGCAAAACCCAGACATAAATTGACATACATGGACAGCTTGGTGCACCAAGGACAGACAATAGACACAGAGGAAAAGAACTAGATGGTGTTCCACCAAAGTGACCCAGACATCCTGCCTAAAGAACCCAGAACCAGAGATAAGCATTTCTCCAATAGGAGCCAGCAAGGAGGCAAGACGTCTCCCACCTCCTTCTGTTCCCAGGAGAGCTCCAAAAAGTTTAAGCTCATTTCCTTCTTTTGCCAAAGCATCTGTGGAGAGTTGGAGGACTGTTTTCTCAACCCCATTCTTTCTCTTGTCCAGGGTGTAAACTGTCTCTAGTCAGGGTCCAAAGACTAAAAGTATCTATGAGAATGTCGACTTTGCTTCTCTAGATTTTAACATAACTCTAAAAGAACACATACACAAAAAAACATTTTACCATTATTACCTTGTCCCTTTTGACCACTACCATTACCCCAAATCTTTATCTTTGCACATGCTTTCAATTTCTGTGATCCTTCTGAACTCTGCTTACTGCGGCCTTTAAAATCTGTATCCACCATCTGGTTCCCATTCAAGGGGTCAATACTGAAGTCTGGTGGTGGAACTGAGGTCAGTCCTGCGCCTTACTTTTGTTGCTCTGCAGGGAGGCCCGGGACCCGATGGTTCTACCTTTACTTTCACTTTCTCTAAGCTGTCAGTGATGCTTTCTAGATTGTTTGACATTTCTAAGGTCAAGGCTTTTAAAGAAGAATATATCTTATTTGTTTCCTGGTCCTGATTATCCTCTTTTTTTATCTCTGCCTTCTCTCTGTTCCTTTTATCTCTTTTTCTTTTCTTTTTTTCTTTCGAGACCTTTTCTCCCTCTGACATACTTTGTTGCTCTGCAAGGACCCTCTGACCTGTCCTAACGGCTCTAACGGCTTCCTCACATCGTTTATCCTCCAAGCAGGCTGGGACCATTCCCCAAAGAGGTTTTGGTCCGGGCTTAAGCTTGCCCTCCGTGACTTCTATATCCCACACAAAGAAAAAAAGAAACAAAATTACCAGCCTTACCCAAAAGGATCCATAACTTTAGGTTTCTTCAGAGGCTCTCCACCAGGCCCATATCTTTCTTCCTCATACATGGCTGCCTCTTCCTCTAATTCCTCCTCCTGGGACTCTGACAACTCTTGCTCAGAGTCACTGCCAGCCAGTTCTAAGGCTTCTAATTCTTTTAATGGATACAAAATATCCTCTCCGGATGACTTGTCCGTCCTCCAGTCGCCTATTTTTTCCTCCAGCGGCGTTTCTTCCGCCTTTTGTATCTCTTTCACTTTGTTTTAGTAACCTTTTTCTTTTTTGTGCTCCTAGCTCCGTTTCTGACATGCTCTCTTAAATCCAAAAAGGGCATGCCTCTCGGAAGCCCTAATTTCTCCTCCGCTCCGTTTCTGACATGCTCTCTTCCAAAAAGGGCATGCCTCTAAAGCTTTACCTTTTAATTTACCTTCTCGCAGTTCTGAATCCTCTTCAGCACACTGAAGGTCCCCTTGGCACCGGCGATGTTGGTTCGGGGTTTCGGCACCACTTGTGGCGCCCAATGTCCCAGCAAGAACGACGCGGCAACAGGATTCTTCTTCGAACAAGCCTTTACTGTGTTACAGCTCTTCTTAGTGTTACAGCTCTTCTTAGTGTTACAGCTCTCTTGAACAGGGACCCCGAGCAGCAAAATCGCTCGGCTTATATAGACAACAGTATGCTAATTATCTCTCAGGGATTGGTGGGGCTTGGATCACCCCACTACTTGTCCTCCAGGGATTGGCGGAGAATGAATCACCTCATTAGCATATTAACGGTCAACTGACACCTGGTGCATAAACCGCACATGTGCAGTACCGCTGTTCACCACTAGAGGGAGCCCTAGCAAGGAGACAAGCCTGCACATGCGCAGTAAGTCATTTATATCCAGACAAGGCTGGATGTCGGCGCCATCTTTGTTTCGCTGCGCCGCTCTCTACATATATATATATATATATATATATATATATATATATATTCCGTATGGAAGGCTTCTTTTGAGATACAGTCAGGTTCTTTGCTCAATTTTTAAGTCAACATTAGGCTATTTTTAAATGAATAGGTTATTTTCCAATAAATAAATGCCACCATCATAAACATTTATATATAATGACATTTTTATCATAAAAGATGTCTATTTCCAAGGGGTTGGGGATTTAGCTCAGTGGTAGGCGCTGCCCTATGGCCTTAAGGCCCTAAGGTTTGGTCCCCAACTCTGAAAAAAAAAAAAAAAAAAAAAAAGATGTCTATTTCAGCGATAAAAATAGATAGCAAAATACATGACTATTTATGTACAACATTCATGCATAATATATGGTACTATAAAAAATATATGGTACTATATGTATAAGTAAATACATGTACATGCATTTATACAGAAAAATGGAGCTGCAAAGGAAAGGACCAAACTGTTGTTAATCGTCTCTTGGCACTCATCTAACACTAGATTAATTTTGGTTGTCCACTGAAATAAAGAAAAGGAGACATGTAGAGTGCCTGAAAGCAAATAATCTCAAGAGAAAAAAAACTGAAGAAATATTTTGTTACATTTGCTTATATATATCTATTTCGTGTGGGAACATGTGTGTGCAGAGGTCAGAGGGCAACCTGTGGTGCTCAGTTTTATCCTCTCACTCTATTGGTCCAGGAGTGGAAATGAGGTGAGGATATTGTGCATTTTAAATAATGCTTTCACAGTTTTAAAATATTTTTCTGTCTTGATCATTGTGTCCTGATCACTCCATATATTGTCTCATTGTGTAGAGAAATGTTTTAGTTTCATAGAATCCATTTGTTTATTTTTGGTTTTGTCTCCTATGCTTTTATGACCATATAAATTTCTAGTCTCAAATTTAAGCCTTTGTTCTGTTTTGAGTTAATTTTTATATCTGTATAAGATGGCACTTATTTTCATTCTTCCTCATACAGGCATCTAGTTTTTTCCAATACTCCTCCTTGTGTATTCTTGACATAGTCAAGATTAACTATAAATGCATGGATTTATTTCTGCGTTCTCTTTTCCGTTCCTCTGATCTGCAGATGCAGTTTTAATCCAATGCTATGTTGTTTTGGTCACTATATCTTTGGAGTATATTTTGAAGTAAGGAAGTGTGAGGTTTCCAGATTTGCTCTTCTTGCTCGTGATATAGTCTTCCTTAAAACTCATTTTAGAAAATTGAGAATATGCTTAAAAAAAGAGAAGTTTCCTTTTATGCTTCCTGTACTCATGGAGTGAATCTCTTCTTTGACCTGAGCATCATCCCCAAAACACCAAGGTAAAGAGGTCCACAAGAGATCACTTCTAGATCTTTTGCCAATTCCATGTTCCTGTAAAAAAGAGACTACCTCCAAGTGTCTCCTAGATCCATCAAAATATATGAAATAATTAAGTTGATATTATCATTTCAAAGCACATGGCTCTTGTCACATGAGCATGTAAAATGGCCACCCAAAGTATCCTTAAACTGAAAGCTAAATTTCCTCTAAGAAAACATAAGTTGTAAACTTGTTCCACTACACAAATAGGAATATGTACCCAGGGTGCCTTTCACCTCTGTGGAGAACACCACTCACTTGAAAGCTCTTGCAGCATCATCAAGATCCAAAACCGTAGGACCTGTTTGTGAGCTGCCTGATGCCAGAGGCATTCAGCATGAGAGTCAGCATCAAACCTTCCTGAGCCAGAAGCATAAACTGCTAACTCCCTCCGGCTCTCTGCTTGAATGTCTACCTCTTGTGTTTAGATGTTCACAAAGCCAAATGACAGATTACTGCCGTTCATTAAGTGAAATCTAAGGTTCCTGCTTGGGCCCACTATTCATTGACCACGTCACTCTTGCTCCAACTCGTCAAAAAACAAAACAAAACAAAACAAAAAAAGACTACTTCTTACTCAAACAAGGAGCCGAGGAAGATTATTACATTTTTCTGTTGGTGCCAAGACTATTGTACACAGTTAGATGGAACCTAACCCCCCTCTATTTAACAGAACTCTCACATCACTGCAGCCAGGAATGGGTAGGGGTTCAAAGAGAAAACACGGCAGGAAAATTTACGATAAATGCACCCGTCACACTTAGTTCACTAAGTACATTCTGGCCCAGCTTTTCACATTACTTGTGAAGGAATCGGGGAGCAAACCACCCCGCAGGTTACTCAGGGTGCAGCTGACACCCAACCCTAGTATTTTCACTAGTATGTACATCTTGACTTCTCGTGGATTGCCTCGAGTTGGAGAAAGACTGAAAACCACTAGCGCAGTGATTTTATGAGAAATGTATGAAAACTGGTCTGACCATTACTGATCTAATTCAACAAAGAAAGGGAACCATTCCTCAAGACTGGCACCCTGTTAAATGGAGGGACGCACTGCCTTGCATTTATTCAAGACCCAGAGGGAGAAAGATCAAATGAACACTGTGTGTTTAGCCATGGGAACGGCCCAGGCTTCTGGAGTGGGAGGAAGATTAAAAAAAAAAAAAAAACACTAATTGCTACTTTGGGCTTCCTCCTCAAACGTGCTTGAGAACTGGTTTTCCAGGTGTAAATATGGCATCACACAAGTTAAGCCTGCCTCTGGCGCTTGGCGTGTTAATTCTTGCCTCCCTGGTCTATTTGTGTCTCACTCCCTGCTCACTTCAGACTGGGTCCTGGTGCCTGGGCTCCATTCAGAGATACAGGATGACAGATAAGAATGAGATGGTGATGGTGACAGAAGACAGACGCATAGTAGGGCTGTTGCTGTGATGCTCTTCAGTCACAACGGTGTCCCTCTATTTTAGTTGTTCAACTTCCCAGAAGACTTCAGTTGAACACAGTTGAGTGCTCTCCCAGGTCCTGTCCCTGTCTGTCCCAACCCCGCCTTAACAGTCACACCAGCGCCGCCCAACAAAACTTAGAGCACATGCACTACCAGTGCTCGTGACCTGTGTTCTTGATCATTGTGCCCCCTCCCTCCAGCAGCTTTGACACTAGAGACTCTGTGGAGAATTGTGAAATTAAATTAGACCTCAAAGAAGGATGAGAATTTCCCCCAGAATGTTCCAGAAAATGTTTGTGGGTGATAGTTATTTATACATCACTTGGACAATGTCTCTATTCTATGTATATAATGCTTCCTTTAAATTAACCCTTTCATTAAAAACTTTGAAGGCCGGGCAGGTATGCTGGTTAATGGCTATAAACTTCAAACTTGAGGGATGGGGAAGAAGCATAGCAAGGTTAAAGTCGGTTTGGGTTACATAATCAGACTGATCCTGGCTCAAAACCAAAACAAAGTCCTTAAATTTTTAGTCTAAGCAACCACAACAACAAAAACAGTAAAATAGTAAATGTGGCATAAATGTCCATTTTCTACTTTATCTTATAATATCCAAATTTTTATTTCTTTTGCTTGGGTATAAGTCACACAAACGAATATGAAATATTATTATATCTACCCATTCCCCTCTATAAATGCTCAATGCTCCTCAATATGCTGCCTTCCAACTTCATGTCTTTTATTTATTAGTTGTTTATTCATTTTTGGTAAACGACCACAAGAGTTAGCTCTGTCCATATTTGCATGGGGACAAAGCCATTCGTGGAGAAAAATCTATCCAGTGGCCATATCCTCAATAAAAAAAATAATTCTTCCTTCTTCAGCAACTATGTACTGCCCACAGCCCCTCAGTAAGGGGTGAAGTCTTGAGATCAGCTAATCTATATCGGGGTTTTGGTTGGCTTGATCTTGTACAGGTCTTGTGCAGGAAACTACAGCTCCTATGAGTTCCTATGTACCATAATAATATTGTTCAGAGGACACCATTTCACGGCACTCCTCCGCATTCTGAGCTCTGACATTCTTTTCTTGTCCTCATTTATGACACTCCCTGAGCTTGTTGGAGGGGTGTCCCACTTATGGCTGAGCACTTAGTCTTTTAATCTCACTACTTGGACCAGTTATACATCTTTCTATTGACTACAGCACAAAATGAGGTTTCTCTTACCTTTTTGAAATCTGTTGTGAGGCCGCCAAAAGAACTTCTCAAGAGTCATCCGGAAACACTAAAATAATCAAATTAGTCTTTTCATACACCCCAAAAAATTGATATTAAATTTTAAGTGAAACAGTGGCATGTTAGTCCTGGGTAGACATTTGTATAGGTTGCATTAAAAGGAAGGCTAATGAAAGCATTGTACAAGAGAAACTAGTCTGCTAGGCTAAAACTTGTTGCTATAGAAGCTGATGGTCTCGAGCTCTGGGAAGGCAAATCCAGCCATATATAATAGCCATGCCAGACAATGAAAGCCTGACTAAACTGATAGATTGAAGATCGGGGAAAGGTAAAGAGTTCTGTTGCAGTAGAGAAGATAAGTTCAAAGTGGAGGAAGATGGGGGTGTTATCAAAGATGGTGATAAGCTTTGAGGACCCAAACTGCCAAGGTCAGATGCTGGAGATTTGAAGGAAAGTGAAGTAAGCGGACAGAGAGGTTACTGAACGGCTTCCATGAGAGGGTATAACTCACTACATTGGTCTGCAGTCATCTGGAATTTGGCAGATAAATGTGCAAAGATAAATGTTCACACCCCAGGATGAAAAGTGAGACCAAACCACTTCTATTGAGGAACACCACATACCATGAGAAGGGACATTTAACAAGTTGTCAGTCTACTGTAAAACAGATTCTTCACACTGGGGAAAAGACTGTGGAAGGTCAGCAATTACCGGACCGGTTAAATTGAGATCTCCAGAACCACGGAACTAATATTACTAAATTAAGGTCCTGAAAAGTCAGGGCTGAAGGAATGGTCCTATGGTTAAGGGTTCTTGATGCTTTTGCAGAAAAGTTTGGTTCCGTTCCTACCCACAAGACACTTGCAAATGTCAGCTCCAGTTTCAGAGGCTCTGATGACCTCCTCTGGTTTCCACAGACGTGAAGCACACATGTGGTACACAGACATACATACACGCAGACAAAACACTCGTGTACATAAAAATAAATAAATCTCAAAAACGGTAAAGTAAATGTGAGTATATATAGTGTTTTCTCTGTATCTATTTAGATATTGTTTGGTGCTTTATTTTCAATGTAGACAATCATAAAATTTTTTGTGAAGTTTCAAAAATCATATATAAGAAATAGAGAGAAGGTTCCATCAGTAAAATACCTTCCATGCAAGCATAAAGAGCTGAGGTTGGATCCCAGTACTTCTGTACAATCCAGGAGCTGTAGTGGGTACTGTAACCCCTGGTGTTGGGGAGATGAAGGGCCCTTGGAGAGTGCTAACTAACAAGCATGGCTGAATCACCAGGCTCCAGGGTTAGTGAAAGTTCCCCATTCCCAGAAGGGAGTCAGAGGGTCAATGAAGATGGTTCAGTGGGTAAAGATACTTGTGTGAAAGTCTCATGATGTGAGTTCAATTCCTAGAGCCCACATAAAGATGGATGGAGAAAACCAACACCACAAAGTCTCTCTCTGACCTCCATATACATGCCATTATGTGTGCATTTACACACAAACACACACACACACACGTATACACACATACATACACATGCATACACACATACATACACGCATACACATATACACGGATACACATGCATATGCACAGATAGCCATACACATACACACATACACATGCATATACACACACACACACAGATATATATATACACACATACATATACTTATACACACATGCATATATGCATACACACATATGCATATGCCTTCATGTGCAAACACACATGTTTAATTAAGTACCCACACTTACAGACAAAAATAAAATTAAAAACACATACAAGAGTAGCTAGTTAAATGTTCTACACATGGGAATAACTGCTTCCATTTCTCTGGTTGCTTTGAGTAGTAAGACGCCAGAAATAAATTCTCAGATGGAAATCTGGATGCATTGAGCAACCATTAAACTTATTACATATGTATAAACAAGAATATTAGACAATTAGCTCGGGTCTTGATCATA
This sequence comes from Rattus rattus, assembly GCF_011064425.1. Taxonomy (NCBI): domain Eukaryota; kingdom Metazoa; phylum Chordata; class Mammalia; order Rodentia; family Muridae; genus Rattus; species Rattus rattus. Next base: position 25,254,458 of record NC_046156.1, read on the forward strand.
ACAACCTTCCCTGAACAGTTAAACAGTAGACTACACTAACGATGTAACTTTGTTTTTGCTGGAGAGCACAGTAATAACATGTCTTATTACTCAGAACATACAACGGAAACTGGGGCCGAGAAGTAAGTAAGCTCCAATTACAGATATTGCTTTAACGTAATTAGCAGGTCCTCTTACTAAATTATGAATTAAGTGGAAAGGACAATCTACTAAATCAACATGTAGGACATGTTACTACTAGGTCATTGAAAATAAACTTTATTATAATCAAATATTTTACATAATTTTCTCCTTTATGGCCTTTGTAAAGACACTCTTTCATAGCTATAACATGAGGGTGTGTATCTTCCACACAAGAGTCCAGAAGGTATTTGAAAGCACTGGTTAGGCCCCAGGAAATTCACTCATTGGCAGACCAAATCTTACTTCTTTACCTGTTCCTCACACAGAATTTCTCCTGCACCCTCCCCAGAAATGCTGTAGATGGTGAGGAATGAGGAGAGGAGGAGGGTATCACTCCCTCATCTGTGCCCTCACCCAACAAGCAAGAGGCAGGGCTCCTCTGCATTCCCAGCCTCAGGTTGGCTCACCTGCAAACCCCCACACCAGGGCCAGCGCTTCTGCCTGACGTAGGTAGCATGAGGTGAGGCGATGTCTACGTCTTCTTTCCCAAACCCAAGATCTACAAAAGTAAACATAATACTTCAAGTGTAATTCAACTAGAAGTGAGGCAGAATCCATACTCCCTGCTTCATTTTCACTACATATAGTACTGCTAATATGCAAATTGTTTTATACCTAAGTTCCATTCTGGATCCATGATTTACATTCCCAATTAGTAACCTCACATCTTTCCACTGTCGCACAGATAATGCAATAGCACAATCTATGCAGATTATTGAGTGTTTCTTTTGACAGAAAGTAATATGTATACTAAGTATACATATTGCCATGTATAATTAGCACATGATAATAAAGCTTTTAAAAATCATAAAGGAATGTAACATTAGTGTTAACATTGAAGTTCTAGTGTTTATACAAAGCTTTCAAAGACTTCAGAGATCAAAGGGATTTTTTCAAAATGATTCCTTTGTCTTCACAAAGGATTTAAAAGTCATTGCAAGGCAGGCTTGCCAAATTCACAAAGCAAAGCCATATTCTCTAGAAATATGTCCTTTAATTTTAAAGGCTGGTCTCGTTTGGTTGGGGAAGAGTAACTGGTACTCTCAACATGCCAAGAATTCAAGGTCCATCAGAGCCATTTCCACATTTCATCAGGAGGCAAAATTCACACTGCATCTTACATGCAGACAGGGATTTGGCAGGGCTAATAGAAGACTGGAAGTCTCTCCAGGCAAGAGCCAAGCCTTCAGGATCTCAAACAGCAGTTCCCGCTGTGAAGGAGTGGGCAGACCCAGACTGTGAAACCGTGAGGGAGCAGGGTTGCTTAGCTGAGTGAATGAAGATGATCCAACTGGAAACAGAAGCCAAGAGTGAAGAGACAGTAAGCAAATGAGAAAGTAGCAATTTTGAGGGAAGGAGAAAAAAAAATGATTGTCAAAATGATAGAGGTCCAAAGCCCAAGAACATTAGGAAGAGGGCTCCTTATGCTTGATAAATCCCATCATTCAAGAGACTGGACTGAGATAATCAAGGCCAACCTGGGCTATATACAATGAGACCCCTGGTGAGAAAGAGAGAGGAAAGGAGAAGAAAAGTGGGGAGAGAGAATTAGAAAGACTTGATTGGCAGCTGGTAAATTGAAGATAACTTATAAAAAGGTTAGAAAACATCCCAGAAGACTGCTTGAGCAAAACAAAGGAACAGAAGCTAAGAACTCCTGTTTCTTGAAAGAATACGTTTTAGTGCATAGGTGTTTTTCTGTTTCAATGACCTTAGTTGAGATTAAGAAGTGTGTTAGATTAAGAAGAAGGTCTGGTGTACTGTGAGGTAGCCAGATTTTACATTCTTCAGCGGACCTATTGTACGGAAGTGTTTGTGTTGTACATTTCTAGAAGCAAGGAGGATTTTGAAAATGTCACCAAAAGCTAGGATAAATGAAAAGAGACACATTGAACTCAGTTTATGCTACAATGTATTGAAACATCATGTCCCCCAATTCTATGTTTCCATGTGTAAGTCAAATATAAATTTAAAAATATTTGAGAAAAGTAAAATAAAACAATACAAAGCAATGTCACATTTAGGAATTCAGGCTGAGGGGTTGGGGATTTAGCTCAGTGGTAGAGCGCTTGCCTAGGAAGCGCATAAGGCCCTGGTTCGGTCCCCAGCTCCAAAAAAAAAGAAAAAAAAAAAAAAAAAAAAAGGAATTCAGGCTGAATGATCCAAGGAGATGGCCAGCTATTAGAAGAAAATAGAGTATCTCAACATTGGCAAGGCATTAGAATCTTCTGAAAAAACCTTTAAAATCCCTACATCTTCCCATATTGTTTCTTTAGTGGATGTTCCTCATAACATTGTCAGTGAAATTTAAAAAGAAAAGTGGTGCCTTTTCTTTGTTAAAAGCTGAGACAGTTAAAGATGTTTACAGGAGTGGTTGCAAGAAGTCATTTCTAGTTTGACTGACAGCCCTGCAGGGCCTGATCCTCACTGTGTTTTTTCTTGCTCTTCATCTCCTTCCCTGTTCTCACTTTGGATTCTTCACATCGTCCTGTCATGAAATCTTGCTTCACTGTTGTGTCAGCACCTTGCTTCAACATTGTGTCAGCATTGTGATCCTAAATCAGCGCTTAATTCCCAGTTCAAAGGATGGCCTTGCTGGGAAGCGTGCTCACCTCAACATCTATAGGGTGAAACAGAGTTTCAAGTTCAAGTGTCCCAGTATCAACAGCTGATAGAAAAAGAAGGATATTGATTTCATATACTAAAAGGAAATTACTGGTTTCTGGGGAGAGCATAACGTTCAGAGAAAAATAAGAAGATGCTTTTCATGCAAATTTTCCTGTGAAAAACATACTTTTTCAGGAAAATTATACCCTTGCTGTCATATCTCATTATCAAGAATTCATATGAAGTATTTTTTAAAAAAACTGCTTACATTTATAAGACAGCTTTTCTGTTTGCACTTCTAAGATACAGATAAATCGTTTCTATAGTATTTCAAAGGGGCCAAAACTACTAGCTTCTTTTCTTCTATGAAAATTCTTAAATTTTCTTTGTGCACATATGAAACAGTCTCTCTACACTTAAAACCAAAAGAATTGTTTTCTTTTTGTGGACCAGTGACTTTACTGGCCTTACCTATAGCAGCATGACCTATTCCTTGTCCAAGTTGCAGGCATCTGTCCTGAGGAGTCTCCCTTTCTCTAGCAACTGCTTACCACATATAGAACCCTGGGGAGGGCACTGTGAGTACTGCACCTTTTGTGGATACCTGAATCATGTGATTTTATTTTATTTAAAATAATTTCCTTTTCATACAATATATGCTGATTATGGTTTCCCTACCATATTCCTCCCAGAACCTCCCCATCTCCCCTGCCATCTGGATCCACACCCTTTTTGCCTCCCATTGGGAAAAAAACAGGCTTCTAAATAATAAAAATAAAATACAACAAAACAAAACAAAAAACTATCTTGGAATAGGATAAGACAAACAAGCAGAAAGAAAAGAGCTCAAGAAACGGTACAAGAAACAAATATAGACACAGAGACCTATTTATCTGCACATTTAGGAATTCCATAAAAACTCAAAATTCAAAAACTCCATAATAATATATATATACAAATAGGACCAGTAAGGAGAAAGAGGGGCAGAATAAAATTTAAAACATAATTGAGGAAAGAGTTTTTTCACCCATTCAGAGCCTGCCCCACATGTGGCCATACATATACAGCCACCCAATTAGACAAGATGGATGAAGCAAAGAAGTGCAGGCCGACAGGAGCCGGATGTAGATCTCTCCTGAGAGACACAGCCAGAATACAGCAAATACAGAGGCGAATGCCAGCAGCAAACCACTGAACTGAGAATAGGACCCCAGTTGAAGGAATCAGAGAAAGAACTGGAAGAGCTTGAAGGGGCTCGAGACCCCTTATGAACAACAATGCCAAGCAACTAGAGCTTCTAGGACTGGGCCACTACCAAAGACTATACATGGACTGACCCTGGACTCTGACCTCATAGGTAGCAATGAATATCCTGGACTGAACCCCAGTGAATGTGATTGTTGGGGGAGGGCGGCAATGGGGGAGGTGGAGAGGGAACAATCATAAAGAAGGGGAGGGGAGGGATTAGGGATGTTTCGCCCGGAAACCTGGAAAGGAATAACATTCAAATGTAAATAAAAATACTCAAGTTAATAAAAAAAAAAATCTAAAAAAAAAGAAGAAGAAGAAGAAGAAGAAGGAAAGAGTTTTTTTAAAGCCTGACATTATGAGCAAGGGACCAGCATAGATGCTGTTGACTTTAATCTCTGTTGACCATCAAGTGCTGAGCATGCAGCCTACCCTTGAATGTAGCTTGTTTGCCCAAAGAGAAAACAAGCTTTTCCTGGGAGAAAACCAAATTATCATTTGCAAGTGATTATCAATTAGAAAAGCGTCTGGATTCAGAATAAGGGTATCTGTCCACCTGTCCTTTCAGCCGTTGGACCCCATTTAGCGCAGACCTGTGTACGTCCTGTCAAGGCTGCTAGAGTCCCTGTGAGTTCCTTTTGTGCATCTATCCTGCTGTGAATAGAAGACCTTGTTTATTTGGTGTCCTTCGCCCTCTCTGGCTCTCACACTCTTTCTGCTTTGTCTTCCTTAGGGTTCCCTGGGTCCTGGGAGGGGGGATGAGGATTTGGTAGAGGCATCCTGTTTTGTGCTGTTTCAAGGTCTCTCACTTTCTGCATGATATCTGGCTGTGAGTTTCTGTGTTTGTTCCCATATGCTTCTCTGATGATGTCTGAGTAAGGCACTAATCTATGAGTATAGCAGAATGTCATTATGAGTCATTTTAGTGCTGTGTTCCTTGAGTAAAACAGTAATATTTGGCTTTACCCTAGGTCCCTGGGCTATCGAGTCTCTAGTCTCAGGTTCCTGTGTGTTAGGTTTGGGCCTCCAGTCAATCCAGATATTGTTTGGCTATTCCCACAGTGGTGGCTCTGTGCCACCATTGCACTGGTGTATCTGCAGGCAGGGCCACTGTAGATGAGAGGGTATATACCTCAGTTGCTGTTTTTGCTTCTCTTTTGGTGGCATGCAGAGTACCTTCCTGTACCAAAAACACTAGCAAGTAAGGGCGAAGGCTCAATGTAGGTGCCAGCTTGACTTCTCCATGACTTCTCCATGTTCAAAGCATTACGCAGGTGTTGTCTTCAGCACTACGGCCTTGCCAGCAGCTTGTGAAGAGCAATCCACAGCCTTGGCAGTAGCCTGGGTTGTTTGGGAGTTCCCATGAGACCCCTTTGGCCAATAACTCTACTAGATAAAAACCATTACCAGTACTAGAAGCTTCATTCAGTGACAAGAAATGGCCAGTCAGGGCTCTGTCTTTCCTATTGTCTGACAATTTCATTGAGATCACCTTTGTGTAACTATGTATTCTAAGAGACTTCTACTACATTATGTTTCCATACTACCCCTTAATTTTATCTGTCTCTCCCAGTATTCCCTCCTTTGTCCTCCTCTTGCCTCTCCCTCCCTGCTTGGTTCTCCCATTCCAGCCCTCCTCTACCCATAACTACAAATTCTATCTCTCTTTCCTAGGGGGATCTATCTTCCCCTACCCCACCAGTTCCTTATTCTACACAATCTCTGTAGTTCTATAGATTGTAGCTTGGCTATCATTGACTTAGCAGCTAATAAGCACATATAGGTGAGTACATATCATATTTTTCTTTCAGAATCTGGGTTACCTCACTTCACTCCATAATTGTTTTTTTCTAGTTCCATTAGTCGCCTGTGAATTTCATGATTTCTTTTCCTTTTAATGACTCAGTAATATTTCATTGTGTAAACGTGACACATTATTTTTATCCGCTTATCTCTCGAGGCATATCTAGGTCATTTCCAGTTTCTGGCTATTATTAATAGCCCAGCAGTTCAACATGGTTGAACAAGTGTCTCTGGGGTAGGATGAAGCATCCTTTGGGTGTATGCCCAAGAGTGGTATGGTTGGCTTTTGAAGTAGATCGGTCCCCATGCTTCTGATGAATCACCACACTGATCCCCACCATGGCTGTACAAGTTTGCATGCCACTAGCAATGGATGAAGGTTTTCCCTGCTTCACCTCCTCACCAACATGAGCAGTCATTTGTTGTATTGCTCTTAGCCATTCTGACAGGTATAATATGAAATCCCCAAGTAGTTTTTACTAAGCTTGTTGAACATTTCTTTAAATGTTTTTCCTTTCCATTCGAGTTTCCTCTTTTCAGAATTCCTTTCAGATCTAGTGGGTTGATATTTAACACTAATAGGTTAAAAGTAAATACATTTCAACAGCGTAGATCAGCCAGAAAGGGAACTAGTATACAATTGGAATATAAAAATAGCCAAAATCACATCTTCTATATAAATGTGAAAAAGTTCATACTGAGTGATTCTCAGCTTGTCACCATTCAGGATAAGCTGTCCTCATTCACTTGAACTGCATACACTCAAAGCTCGTGTGTCCACAATGTCTCTTACAAAAAGAGGAATTCTGACTAACTTAGTTCAGTTGAGAATCTTTGTTTGCCAAGGAAGGAAGAACTCCCTCTTTGCTCACAAGAACCTTTCTGCGACTCATCTCTTAGCTTTTCTTAGTGCTTCTCTACCTGGGTTATTATTCCTTTTCTTCTATAAGCCTAACTATCCTTCAAGTATCCCATCATCCATGAGGACTTTTCAAAGGTCCTTTTATCTTGAGCAACATTAGTAGAATCACAGGGTAAGAACCAATAAGAGGGGAATGTGGCAGAAAGTCTTGCCAGAAGTGTAGATGTCTTCTTTGCCTTTGCTCATCCAGCATTTACATCGAACAACAAAACCCTGCCTGATGTCTAGCAGCTAGTCTCTTGTTAAGAGATAGGTGGATGCTTCATTCCTTCTTAGAAGAGAGAACAAAATATTCATGGGAGGAAATACAGGGGCAAAGAGTGGGGCAGCGACTGAAGAAAAAAGTCATCCAAAGACTGCCCCACCTGGGGATCCATCCCATATGCAGCCACCAAAACCAGTCATTATTGCTGATGCCAAGAAGTGCTTGCTGACAGGAGCCAGATATGGGTGTCTCCTGAGAGGATCTGCCAGAGCACTACTGATACAGATGAGAATGCTTGCAGCTAACCATTCGACTGAAGAAGGGGACCCCCAATGGAGGAGTTAGAGAAAAGACTGAAGGAACTGAAAGGATTTGCAACCCCATAGTAAGAACAACAATATCAACCAACCAGACCCCACCAGAGCTCCCGGAGACCAAACTACCAACCAATGAGTACACATTAAGCGACCCATGATTCCAGCCACATATGTGGCAGAGGATGGCATTGTCCAGCATCAATGGGAGGAAAAACCCTTGGTCCTATGAAGGCTCATTTCCCCAATGTAGAGTAATGCCAGGGCTTTCAGGTTAGAGTGGGTGGGTGGGAATAGGAGCATCCTCATAGAAGCAGGGGAGGAGGAGGGAGTATGGAAGAGGGGGGAAAGGGGATAGAAATGCAAATACATAAAATATCCAAGAAAAATAAATTTATTTTTTTAAAAGAGAGAGAAAAATGATGGGGCTGGAGAGAAGACTTAGCAGTTAAGACCACCTACTGCTTTTGCCAAGTATTTAAGTTTGGCTCCCAGCCCCTACATCTGGTGGCTTATAACAGACTTAAATCCAGCCTCAGAGTAAGTTCATACTCCTGGCCTTCATAGGCATCTGTACTCCCATGCATATATTACACACAGGCACGCACACATCCACAAAATTTTAAATATTTTTCATAAGTGTTGGGGTGTTTGGAACATAGTCCAGGAATGGGAGTGTTTAAGAATTCTGAGTGAATACATTAGAGAAAACAAGAGTCTTGAGACCTCAATTACTTCAAACTGTGAGATTATTCTTAGAATGTGTTTCTGTGTTCCTCCCAGGTGTGGTGGATAGGAGTGAGTTTACTTCAGATCTCTCATTATTGCTTGTTGATATTATTTAACTATATATCTCTGTGGGGAAACATGTTTTTAACACATGTGGGTTGTCTTTGCGATTGTATATAGCTTGAACTCATGAGAATTTTACTCAGATGACCTTTCTTAACCCTCAGGGTATAAATTGTCTGGGGCTCTGAATAAAGTTGGCTGTTGCATGAGACTTTAGTCTGCCTCATTCATCAGCCCCATTCTCCCAGGTCTCACAATCTCTAGAGTGGTAACACTGGAGAAGTAGCTCTGCAGTTAAGAGGACTTACAGTTCTCACAGTGGATCTGGGTTCTGTTCCCAGAGCCCACAGAGCAGCTTACAAACATCTGTAACACCAACACTAGGAATCTCTTGTGGCCTCTGAGGGCTCCTACAGAAAAACGCTGCACTTACTTACACTAAGGCTTATACACACATAAATAAAATAAAATAACTAAAAATAAAGTGTAATGATTGTGCTGCTAGCTTCATATCAACTTGACAAAGCTAGCTTTATCTGAAAAAAAAAAGCATCAAGAAAATGGATCTGTAAGATTGGGCTGTAGGCAGGAGAGACTGTAAGACATTTTCTTAATGAATGATTGGTCAAAGAAAACCCAATCTATGTAAGTGGGGACATCCCTGGGCTGGCGGCTCTGTGTTTCGTCAGAATAGCAGGTCATAAGGAGCAAGCCAGTAGGCAGTACCCATCCATAGCCTCTGCATTGGTTCCTGACTCTAGGTTCCTGCCCTATTTGAGTTCATGCCATGACTTTGTTTAATAATGAACTGCAATATAAAAGCATAAGCCAAACAAATCTTTTCTTCCCAAACTTGCTTTTGGTCATGGTGTTTCAACAGGGCAAGAGCAACCCTAACCCAGTAATAGTAACCCCAACTAAGACATTAATAAATCTTTTTTAAAAATCGAGAGATAAAAAATAAGGAATATTTATAGTGTAGGATTTATATAGGTACCTCCTATGGGGCTTAGTTAGTTCACAAAGAAACATTGTTACTTTGTTTCACCCTCTAGGAGATCATTCCTTACCAAATATCCTTACAAGCCAAGGATGACCAAAATGTCTTGATCTCCGACTGAAAAGGAATCACAAACCAGGCAGTGGTGGCCCATGCCTTCACTAAGGCCATCCTGGTCTACAATATGAATTTCAGGACATCCAGGGCTACACAGAGAAAATCAAAGAAAGAGAGAAAGAAAGAAAGAAAGAAAGAAAGGAAGGAAGAAAGGAAGAAAGAAAGAAGAAACATAGAAAAAAGAATAGAATAGAATAGGAGTCACTATACCTTAAGTCACTGCCCATGTCAAACTTAATCTTTTAAGTTGGTCACAAGAAAATCAAATCAAATGATAAGTTATATAAAAACACTTTAGTATGACTAAGAGTTTCCAGCCCCCATGATACATACAGCCAGATTTTACCACCACTCTACCAAGAAAAAACAAAATGTAATGACTTTAACATTTTCCCAGCTCAAACTGACACCTGGATCCCTTCTATGAGGCCTTCATCAAACGGGGAGAGAGAAAGGGCCAGTGAGATGGCTCAGCAGGTAAAGGAAAGTGCTTATCACCAAGGCTGACAGCCCAGGTTCCATCCACAGGACCCACGTAGTAGAGAGAGAGATCCTACCCCCATAAGTTGTTCTTTGACCTTTACATGCATTTCACAGCATTCATACAAGCCTGTACGTGCTCCTGTGTGCACTTGTTCTTTCTTTAAACACACACACACACACACACACACACACAATCAGAAATAGCTGATACAGGACAGCTGATGCTACTGTACTCACCATTCTTGCTATGGGAATCTAACTCATTCCTATGTCTCCTTCACTATAGAAAACTTCATACTCAGTCCTTAGACTTTCTAACATTAAAGAACATGCTTGGGCTGGACTTAAGACCTCTGCATATATGTAGCAGATGTGCAGCATGGTCTTCATGTGTTTGCCAAACAACTGGAGGAGGCCATCCCAAAAGCTCTTGTTGCCTGTCTGTGGGATGTGTTCTCCTAGCTGGGCTACCTTGTCTGGCCTTAGTGACAGAGGATGCACATAGCCCTACAGAGACTTGATATGCCAAGGTGGGGGATACCCCGAGGGGAAGTCTCTACCTTCTCAGAGGAGAAAAGGAAGAGGGGAAGGGATTGTGGGAGGAGGTGACAAAAAGGCGGGGCAAAAGTTGGAATATAAAGTAGATAAATAAAAACTAATAAAAGGAAAAGAAGTAAGAAATTATTTTTTTCAAACCTCAACTTTTCAAAAGCATATGTAAGAAAATGTTTGGGGCCCTTTGCTGCTGTTGTTGTTGCTTTTAAAGATAATTTTATTAATTTTTTGAGAACTTCATACAATGTATTTTGATCACATCTACTGCACCTCAACTCTCTCCAGATCTACACCTACCCACCCAATGTCATGATCTCTCTCATTCTCTCTTGAAAAAAAATCTCATCTAGTTTGTATTCCCAAAATACTCTCAGGTGTGGAGACCACCCTGGAGTATGATCAATATACCAGATGTCACGCCATTAAAGAAAACTGATTCTGTCCCAGAAGCTAGCAAATGCCAATAACTCCTCAGCTAGCGGGTGGGACCTCACACAGCTCCACGCCTCCATGTTGGCATTGTGTCTGGCTTGAGTGTGCGCAGGTCTTTTGCAGGCTGTCACATCTCCAAGGGTTCATATGTGCAACTTTCTTGTTGTGTCTGGAAAACACTGTTCCTTGTGTTCATCCACCAGTGCTGACTCTTACAGTCTCTACATCCCCACTTCCTCAAAGATCTCTTAGCCTCGATGGAGAGGGTCGTGATGTGGAACTCCCGTTTGTGGATGAGCACTCTGAACTCTCATTCATTGCACAATGGTCAGTTATGAGTGTCTGTGCTAACTGCCACCTACTGCATAAGGAAGCTTCAAATGGGACCATGAGAAACTAAACAGTGCCTGTACAACAAGGGATACCATCATTTGGACAGAGTCAACCTTCAGAATAGGGCGAAATCTTTATGTGCATCTGACAGAGGGTTAACATTTAGAATATGCAAAGACGTCGTTTTGAAGTCCACTGTCATCATCCCCCTCTGTGCTGATGTTGATGGCTGCTCTGCCCAGGGCCTCCACAGCAAACCTGAGACAAACATACATCGCATCAAAGAGACAAGAACATTAATTTTTACAGATTTCCCTTTGCTCCTGACTTACTGTTTATACTTAGCTTGGTTGTTTACAGTTCCCTCTAATTATAATCTCCTCACTTTAGAAGAACGAAGATATCCATCAACAAGTGGTAAAATAGTTCCTGTGTTTCTAGGACTGAAAGGCAGTTACTCTGTGCCGTTCTAAGACGCGAACGTCTTACACACAAACGTGAGTCTGCCACTCCCTGGCTAAAACTTCTTCCATGGCTTCCTTCAGCTACATGAAATCCAAATCCCTGAATGGGGGTGGCCACTGTAATTTTAAAAGTACACGTCTCCAGGCTTTCTCTCTCACAGTTCTCAAAAGAAAGTTCTGTGTAAGTAGACCTTCCTGTCCTCTCCACAGCCTCCATTGGATGCCACAGATTTGAACACAGGAAACAGAGAAAGAGCATCTGTCTGCTTATCAGCCTGTTTACCTCAGTCTCACGCTGAGCCCAGTGAGGGTAGAGTAAGGAACAGTAGTAAGATGGATACTGTCCAAAACAAAACTGAGAGAAGAAAAAAAAATGATTCACACGTAACGGTGAGAAAACCAGAGGACTTTACAATTAAGTCCGCACTCAAAGTCTATACCAATGGGGAATGTTCTCAGAAGCCCTTGTCTGCTCCAGAGGCAATGACTAGGATACGCACCAGCAGCACAACTCTGAAGATGATAAAGGGTAGAGGATACCTCGGGTCATCTCCCATCTCATTTCCTAGGCAAACTCCAGAGACAGCAATGAGAGGAAACAAGAAAGCATGGACTGCAAGCATCTGAAATTTTATTACTAAAAATACAACACAAACAGATTTCAAGGAAATATGACAGGATGGTAGCAGATTTTCAAAATTACACCTCACACACACACACACACACACACACACACACACACACACACACACACACACACACAACCAGGTTTCTACATTAACAGTCACCCAAGCCAAAGTGCAATGGATAATAAACCTGTTCCACTAAGGTGGGATTTCTTAAAACACAATTAGATGGTTATTAGAGTCATTAGAAAACCAGATAATCCAACTGCAGGTGCTGTTTTCAAAATGAATGTGATCAGCTCTAGACTATGAATGAAAACACTGAACTGTGACCAGGAACCTTCCTCAGAAAGAAAACACTGGTGGCTGACACCTCATACTGGCAGGTACCACAAAGGTAGGTAGTCAGTGTGAGGTTTGCCAGCAGAACCAGGAGCATGCCTGGGCCTCGTATTTCTTTCAGCTCTCACGGGCGAGCATCTGAGTGGTGAATCTGTGTACATCTGGAACCTAGCTGTCTATCTGCTGGTTAGTCCTCTTCCTCTCCCATAGAGAAGGCAGCGCCAGGAATAAGTGTAAGAGACTGAGAATATCAGTCCAACAGGTCATTGATAGGCACATAGATGATGGCTTTACAAGGCATAGTAAAGGCTCAACTGGGATGCTTTGAAGATCTTATTGGCTTGTCCTCCCACTCCTCAAGAGCATTAGGAACACTGGATTGAACTAGGAGGAAACTTCTAGATTAGATCCGGGAGGTCTATGGCAGAAGCTGACATTAGCATTCCATCAATACCTTGAGCTGTTGTACTGCCGCGTACGCTGATGCCTCTAGTTGATGTACTACCCCCATGGTTGACCATCTACCCTTGTCCTCAGACTACATAATTTGTGTCCATTGCACAGAGAGGTGCCTTCCATTTCTACTCTATACGCTGTTTCCTTTATATAACTGGAGTTACTCACCTGGTCGCAAGCTCTCATCCAAAATCACATTAGAACCCCTATCAACTTATAGAGTATAACCATGTCCCTGTTGGGAACACCATATCCCTGTTGTCCCCACATTAACTCTGGTTGTGCTGTGAGGTTTATTTTTCAAGACTGTGTGGGCTTCGTAAGCCTACCCTCTACCCCAGATGATTCCTATAAGCTACACCAGGTAAGTCTACTCATTCCCACACAGTTAAAGTACTGTCCCCTCCAAGAGCCCACCACAACAAGGACCTGGTACCCAGTGGTCACATTAAAGCCCTTGAGGCCTCATTTAGCTGAAGGACATCTTGCCATTCTTGAAGGTTCAAACCTCTGGAGCATTTGCTGCAGTTCTTATGGTGTGCTGAAATCTCAGGGTTGAAAATAGGCCCAGTGTGGACAGGGAGAGTGGCCCACGTCTGTAATTCCAGAACCTAGGAGGTAGAGGCAGAAGGGATTGTGAGGTAAGAGCATTCACGGCTACATAGCAAACTGGAGCCAACCTGAGATACTATTTAAAAAAAAATGGACTCAGTCCTCCAGAATAACTTTCTCCTAACTCAAATACAGAAAGTCTAGAAGGAAGGGAGTGTTACCCTTTAAGGCACCATCCTCACATCCTAACCCATCAGAGATGATGAAACAGATGTGTCTGTCTATGGCCACTAAATCTCAAAGACTGCATCATTGCCCTTTTAACCCTATCACATCTCCTCACCTCTGTTTCCAGAGCCAAGATGACACAGCCCATTTAGGATCAATTAGATCTTGGTACCAGAAAAGGTGGCACACAAAATCATGATGTCCCCAAGCAAGGGAGAGAATAATGGAGAGGGAGGAGAAAGCCAAGTATAATAATGGGGTCTGTTATCAGGAAGGGGAAGGTAAAGGAGCCATTCTCACAGAGCAGGACATCCAAAGGATCAGGCCAAAGTCTGAGCAGGGAGAAGAACATAGAGAGTCACAGTTACTCACTGGGACCAGGAAGCCTGGAATCCTGCAGCATCTCGTGAGCCCAGGGCAGTGCTGGGGGATGGAGATTCTGTCAGCTTCTTCCTCACTAGCCATGAGTCAATGACAGGTCTGGAGCCTGCCTGGACCTGCTGAATTCACTTCCGGTTATAATTTCCTCTGTTTTCCAGATACTTCAGCCATAGGACACTTCAAGCACAAAATAATTCAATACTAGGAAGGAGGAGGAAGAGGAGGAGGAGGAGGAGGAGGAGGAGGAGGGGGAAGAGGAGGAGGAAGAGAAGGTCAGGTAGGAGGCAAAGCCAATGACAAATTCAGTCTTTAATTACAATTTAATATTTCCCACTGAACTGTATTCCCTCACTCTTTAATTTATCTCTCACCAGCCCTAGTCAGCTATTCCATCAGGAAGTCGTGTGGAGGAATGGATTATTAGAAAGCTGAACTAACCTGTGTGATCTCCTTTTTTCCACACCCACTCTTCAGAGCCAACTTGCTTTCCAATTGGAAAGCCTTGGGCTCTTTAAGAAAAGAAAGAGGAAAAGCAGAAGTAGGGAGGAGAGGACATAAGAGACCTGAACAGAACAGTTGGCCCAATTCTGCTATCTCACAAACCCATGGTTCCTACAGGAATCTCCGGTTTTTGTGGTGGCCTAGCTGATCACAGCCAGCTAACTGCTGGCTACATAGTAGAGTGCTAGGGGACCTTTGAAAGTTCCTCATGCCCAGGACAATCAAATCAGAACTAAAGCTTCCCAGGTGATTTGAATATGCAGAATCACTAATGAAACACCTTGTTAGCATTCCAGTGCTTGGGTGTTCTAGCTGGGCATAGCAGCTTTCTGGGGGAGGCTCTTTGACATCAAAATAAAATTAAGAAATTACAGTAGCTATCAGGTAGGAAATAAAACTATACTTTAATCATGCCTCAGATTTTATTGGATCCCCCATATTTTTCTATCCAGCTTTTTGGTTCTCTTCTGTGTTCCATAAAATCTAAAGACAGAAGAGTAATACTTACAGGATGAATGAATACTGTTAGTAATTAGACGTGGATGCCGTAACTTGACCATCCTCAGTAGACTCCCTAGAGTAGAAATAAGCTATGCTTCCTTCTACCATATATCTGCTAACTGTCTGGACCGTCTGTTGGTTCTTCCTCTCTAATCATCCACACAAGCACTTCTTCCAGTTAAGGCTTAATCGACAGAAATCACTCTCATGGAAGAAATCTCAAATATCATCCTGAGTGAGGTAACCCAATCACAGAAAAACACATGGTATGCACTCATTGATAAGTGGATATTGGCCCAAATGCTCAAATTACCCTAAATGCACAGAACACATGAAGCTCAAGAAGGATGACCAAAATGCAGATGCTTCACTCCTTCTTTAGAAGGGGAACAAGAATACCCTTGGGAGGGGATAGGGAGGAAAAGTTTAGAACAGAGGTAGAAGGAACCCCATTCAGAGCCTGCCCCACATGTGGCCCATACATATCTGTCACCAAACTGGATAAGATGGATGAAGCAAAGAAGTGCAGGCTGACAGGAACCGGATATAGATCTCTCCTGAGAGACACAGCCAGAATACAGCAAATACAGAGGCGAATGCCAGCAGCAAACCACGGAACTGAGAATGGGACCCCCGTTGAAGGATTCAGAGAAAGGACTGAAGGAGCTTGAAGGGGCTCGAGACCCCATATAAACAACAATGCCAAGCAACCAGAGCTTCCAGGGACTAAGCCACTACCTAAAGACTATACATGGACTGACCCTGGGCTCCAACTGCATAGGTAGCAACAAATAGCCTAGTAAGGGCACTAGTGGAAGGGGAAGCCCTTGGTCCTGCCATGACTGAAACCACAGTGAACGTGATTGTTGGGGGAAGGCGGTAATGGGGGAGGATGGGAGGAGAATACCCATATAGAAGGGGGGATGTTGGCCTGGAAACCAGGAAAGGGAATAACAATTGAAAAGTAAATAAGAAATACCCAATTTAATAAAGGTGGAGGAAAAAAAAAGATTCAGCAAGAGGACAGCATTGGCCTGCTCAGTACATTGTACTGCCAACACATGCAAAAAGTGTTTTGGTTGTTGCCAATGAGGAAAGGCCTGGATGACAGAACCAGCTAGATAGCACAGTTCACAGAGGAGGACAGGAAGGCAGGGATCTATGCGTGCACTGGGCAGTCCACAGCATTCCTTGCGTAGCTGAGGACTTCTCTTTGATTCCAGTGCAGTAAACTAGACCATAGTTCAGGCTTGTGTTTCACTTTGTGAGTGTGGTGTGATGACAGTGGCACCTGAGTTTGATGATCTCTGATGATGTGAACAAGGTTTTTAACCTCAGCCTTTCCATCTAGAAAATGGAAATATGATATCCAGCTCATATAGTTATTATAGCTTAGTTTACTTTCTTATAGCTATTTTTTCAGGATTTCATGAGTATACGTAAAGTGCTCTGATTATGTTACCCCTGTTCTCCTCCTCTCTTTAAGCCCCCTTCTTCCCAAGTCCCCTCCTATTTTTATATCTATTTAGGGGGATTTGTGGCCCTCCGCATTTAATTAGGGTTGCTTGCTATTGGGAACCAAAAGCCCTAGATAGCTTGGCATTGGTATGGATCTCTGATATAAGTCAACCAAATAAAGCATGACTGACTCAGGGCACTAGGAGAGCTATGAATTGGCACTGAACAGCTGAGACCAGGAGTCCTGGGGACCTCAATGTCAACAGTAATGCATCCTGTTACAGAACTGTGTTGGCAGAGTTCCCCCTTTGTAGGATTCAATACAAAATATAGCCTTGAGGTCAGAGACCTAAGCCTACCCCTTTGCCTTCACCAGCCTGCTGTGTGTTTGCCTGTAGGTCTATGTACCTACTACTGCATGGCCTGTGTGCAGCCTGTCTGTGTGTAGCCTAGGTGTCCCAGAATGTTCCTGCGTACCTACCACTGGCTACCTGCCAGAAGCCTTGGTTAAGGGTAATAGTGTATGTATCATCTGTCACCAACTCTTCGATGTCTCCTCAATCCTTAGTTTCCTGTGATCCTCCTTTTTGGGCAATAGAATATGAACCTTATATTCGCATGAATATGAATAAGGAGTTATTTCTTTGAGCAAGTGCAACTTACCAGGGACTTATAGCACTGAAGAATATTAGTCCTCCTGCCCACTGCAACCATTAGCTGTCTATAGCGTCTCCCTAGGAGTAGCGAAGAAACCATGAGTTCCTCCCCACCCATGATGACATGTTGATATGTCTGCTCTGTGCAGGTTAAGATTGGTTTTTTAATAATAGAAAAAAAGTGACAAGTATAGGGTCTCTCACCTCAAGTTGTTGCTCAGGGGGCGTCCCAGAAACCCCCCTTCCAAAACAATATAAGCCATTGCCATTGACCTTGATTGACCACTGTAACTTCATGGCAAAATTCTTTTCCTGAAGACACAGTTTAACTTTAGTTGCAGAGCATGAGAAAATCAAGGAAATACTAGCCAGGAAGGTTTCCTCCCTGCTGGCTACCTTTCACAGTACTGGAAGGTGCTATGTAGGCTACTGGGGTTGTTGGGGGGCATCAATAGCACTGTTCAGATGTGAACTCTATGAGGTAAGATAAAAATCAACAAGTGCTTGTTTTTTGTCCCCATATCCTGCCTTTACTCTGCTATGCCCTCTCCCCTGCCAATCAACCTTCCTGGTCTGGCTTCCCTTTCATGTTATTACGTCACCACGCTCTATTTGTCCTCCCTTGGAAGGGTCTCTTCTCCCTCCTGATCCCTTACTAGCTACCTAACCTCTGTGGATATTCTAAATGAAACTCACCTTTCTAAAGCTTAAAAGTTCAAATCCACGTATCAGAGAAAACATGCAACATTTGCACTACTTTTTCAGTCCGGATCATTCCTCTCAAGGATGGCTGTTTGTTTCCTAGTTCTCTCCATTTACCTTCAAATTTATTTCTCTTAACAGCCAAATAGTATTCCACATTTTCATTACCCAGTATCTGGTGAGGAACACCTAGACTGTTTCCAGTATCTGGTTTTATTAACAGGGTGCCAATGAACACTGATAAGCAAGTTATGTCTGTGGTAAGATACAACGTCTTGTGGGTCTATTCCCAAGAGAAGTATAGCTGAATCTTGTGGTAGATCAATGCGATCTTTGTGATTTTCATATTGGCTCTATCAGTTTCCGTGCCCATTGACATGGAATCTATTTCCCCTTGCCCCCCCCTTTCTGCATCCTTGATAGTCTGGTGTGTTGTCTGTCTGTCTGTCAATCTTGACCATTATGACTAGAGTAAGAGGAAATCTCAATGTAGTTTTAATTTGCATTTCCCTGAAGGCTAAGAATGCTAAACATTTTTTGAGTGTCTTAGGCATTTGTGTTTCATCTTTTGAGAACTCTTTGTTGAGTTTTATATTCTCATTTTTTAAATTGGGTTATCTGTTTATTTTGATATTTTTAGCATTTTGGGGAGCACGATAAGATATGCTCAAGGGTGCAATAGTGTCATGAATGTGACAGAGCTAATCAACTGCTCCCTGGTTATATTTAAGGCCACGGGATGAAACGTATGTTTGGTACCGTAAACCTCGTCAAGAATCCATGGCTGGGGAATTCCCAGGCGCTAGGGGTGAATCTACTACTATTATTCTGCTAAACTGGGCGACGATTAATGCAGAAACTTAAAATGGGTACAGTGCAGAGAATATGTGTCAGCAGAGTGCTCAGACACAAGTAGGACATCTATATCGCAGTAATTCCCCAAGGTTCAGGGACCATCACTGAAAAGAAAGTAGACGATGGTAAAAGCTAGAGGTTTGGGAAGACCAAAGCAAAACAGTATGTTCTAAACATTAAGTCTATGACAATACACTTATGAATCCCCGATGGATGTGGTTACCTCCTCAGGAGCTGAACAAGATCAAGTCAGTCAACATTGTAGCAAGGAAGTGGGAGGGGCTCGAGCCCCCCCAAACTGAAGAGCTATTGATAGCTTATGTCTTCTGAGAGAGGAAGAGTCAGTTTTCTTTAAAGATGTGAGCTTTAGTCTGTCAACCATGCTCCAGTGGATGACACCACACCGATGAAAACGGAAGCAGCACAAATTGGACTTAGTGCGTTATAAAAATAAATAAAAATAAGGCTATACAAGGTTTTGAGGAGATGGAGAGAGAGGATAGGCCTAAGGGGAATTGAGGAAAACGTGAGATTGATTATGGTCAAAATACATTATACGCATGTTTGAAATTCTCAAATATATCAAAAGTGTTGGTTCCTGGTGGTGAGTAGAAATAACAGAACTCAATACCTAATTATGACGCACAGGTAAGGATACAAAACTGCTTTCACATCAGCAAGTATAGATGTATAAGAACACAGAGAAGCATTTCACTGGGCTATGGAAATGGGCTAGTGGTTAAGAGCACTGGCTTCTCTTCAAGAGGACAAGGGTTCGATTCCTAACACTGCCGTGGTGTGCTACAAAGTCCTGTGACTCCAGTCCCAGGAATCTGACACCGTCTTTTGGCCTCCTCCAGCACCAGACCCACACATGGTGCACAGACATACATGCAGTCAAAATACGCAGACACATGAAAAAGTAAATAAAAATGAGGAAAGAGATATTTTGCTAATATCCCAAGCTGATTTTATGTTTATGCTTTGGAAGCTTGCCCCTGGAGGCATTTGTAGTTTTTCAACTGAAGCTTATGGTCATTGCAAACAAAATTCCTCTGAGGAAATCCTTTTGTTGCACTAGTGACTGAGAAAGACCAGGATACCACGATTCATCAAGGAAATCAAACTGAAGTAAGTGGTCTCTGGTTTTAAAAGCAAACAAGAGAGAGAGAGAGAGAGAGAGAGAGAGAGAGAGAGAGAGAGAGAGAGAGAGAATGCTCTTATAACTCCTTTGATGTTTGTTCTTCAATTTTTAAATTTTTGACAGTGTTGTCCTGGTTGCCTGCCATGATTTTGAGCAACATTCCATGGCCATGCAAACAGAGCACACATCCACAGAGGATGTGCCTAGTCCTGCTTGACTTGATTTGCCAGGGAGGCTTGGTACCCATAGGAGGCCTTCCCTTCTCAGAGAACAGGAAGAAAGGATGGGAGAGTGGGACTGGGAAGAGAGAAGGTAGGGGGGCTGCAATCAGGATATAAAGTGAATGAATGAATGAATGAATGAATGAATGAATGAATAAATAAATAAATAAATAGGGAAAAAGAAGACACCCACAGCCCATAACAATGGAGTCTGCTCGATAGGACACTCAAGTGATACTGCAAGTCTCTCTCTTTCCATTTTAATATTTGTACATTTCTTGCATATGAAGACATTTTCACAAGTGTAGCATGTGCTCTAAGCACACTCCTCCACATCCCTCCACTCCTCTTTTGCTCCTCCCCTCCCAGCAGCCCAGTCTTCTCCCTAGACAGTTTTGCTTCAGTACCACACTCTCTATCCATACCTGATTTAATGTTTCTACAGAAAACCTGGGATTCACAAAGGAGAGAGCACATGATATTTGTGTTTCTGGACCTGACTTGATTCACTCAAAATCTTAAAATCTTAATCTCCAGTTCCATCCACTTTCCTAGAAAGGACATAATTTTATTACTTATAGCTGGAAAATCCCATTGTGAATGTATGTGTGTGTGTATGTATATATATATATATATATATATATATTTCTTTTTGCATCATATGTGGATAGACAGTTCAATAACTTAATTATTGTGATAGTATCATTGAAGTCACTTGATTTTATGAATTAACTCTCAAATATTTCTTGTTCACTTAGGATTGGCCAACTACTTTAACAAGCAATCCCCATTTTTGCTTGTATACTCAAAAATGGATTTCCTACAGAGTGCCATCAAATATTCCTGATTAGCACCTTCTGCCCGAGTGACATTGTGATGCTCCTGTGAGTGACTCTGGGACCTCTGAGGATCTCTGTAGAGTCCATTTCTAGGTGTCCTACACTCAGCCTCAGGACGGGCTGAAAGACCATCATGGAAAAGAGAATGTCTGATACTCAGTCACCTCATCTCAAGACAAAGATGCATTGTCCCCTGCTCTATACACTGACAGGAACTAGTCACATGGTCGGGCTGGATGTAGGGGAAGCTGGGAAAGTAACCAGCATCTCAGAAACAATGCTGTACTATTGGGGTAGGGAGGGAACTGTCCTGCTGAGCTAACCATCTCCTCCATGAGTATCAGGCACTGGAGATAGATTTTTAAAATAAAAATAACTCCTGCGTGCCATGTGTGGCAGTGTGTAACTATATTCCCAGCACATTGGAGGTGGAGATAGAAGAATCGGGGGTTCCTGGGCTGTGAGCTACGGGAACCTGGCTCAGAAAACTTCAACGAGTGAGGGGTACAATGCTTTCATTATGTTAACAATGGCAATATTTCTCGAAATATTTCCTTTTCAAACGAGTTCTCGTTTTTGTTGGTAAATCTCATTAGCAGACTATCAATTTTTTTTTCATTAGGGTCAAGTTTCTCATTGTGAATATTACTATTTTTCTCTTTTGACTTTCCCTACATGGCTACAATTTATAAAGTTGTTTATTCATACAATACAATCATATCTCCAGCATTGTTTTCCTTTCCCCAGCACCATGGCCCATTTCTGTAATGGGGGAGGGATAAAGAAGGATCCTTGAAACTCAGTGGGAAGCCACCCTGACTGAATCCTAGAGCTTCAGGTTTGAGAGGAGATCCTGACTCAACAAATAAGATGGAATACAGCTGAGGAAAATCATCCAGTTATCATATTACAATGCAACATAATGCACAAACATATTGCATATATTTCAATTTAGTGTATGTTCACTTAACATAGCATGCCTTTGATGCCTAATCTTATGACTTCAGTACTTTCCAAGAGTATATGCGATCACATAAGAAATCAGTAGAAAAGTAGAATAGTGATATCGCTGCCTATGGACAGGTTAAGAAATATGCCTGGTATTTAGTCTTCAAGAGTCAAAATTAGCGGGGTTGGGGATTTAGCTCAGTGGTAGAGCACTTGCCTAGGAAGCGCAAGGCCCTGGGTTCGGTCCCCAGCTCCGAAAAAAAAGAACCAAAAAAAAAAAAAGAGTCAAAATTAGCTATTTAAAATACAGTGAGAAACAAAGACCTAGCTCCATTCATTTCTGGGCCAACTACTGTAGCTTTAGGCAGTACTGTGCCAGCATTGCATCATAATATTTTGCAAGCATGTTACTGGTGTAGGTTAAAGAGTTTGTAGATGAGTGATACTCATGATTATCCTATTGCAAAGTAACTTCCAGCATCATGAATGATGGCAATAGGGGTGAAGCTTCTGGTTGGGTATTGGCTTGACTTACTTGTGTTCATTGCCATAAGTACCTGGACTTCAGCCATACGGTCTTCCCTTCAGGCTGTGGATAGTAACCAATAGCCTTGGTGGCTGACGCCGTGTAGGAGTACGAGCAGTTGGCAGGTAATCTTCTTGGAGATCGCCAACCATTTTGCCTGGCTATGATGGGTGTATCCTACATAGGCACAGCCCCCGAGGCTTCATCCCCAGATTGCTTCTTGCTGCTGATACTGAAACATGCTTTCTCACGTTTGTCATTGCTATAGTCCTCATGTATCTAGCATAGTGTAATTAGGTGTGGAAAGACCCTCACTGCCTGTAGCCTTGTGAGATTGCTTCCTGGTTGATAGCCTACTCTGTTGGGCAAGTTTCCTGCAGACAAACAGGAAGATTAACCTTCATGAAATAAAAGCCTGTTTAGATGAAAGAAAGAAAGAAAGAAAGAAAGAAAGAAAGAAAGAAAGAAAGAGAGAGAGAGAGAGAAAGAAGGAAGGAAGGAAGGAAGGAAGGAAGGAAGGAAGGAAGGAAGGAAGGAAGGAAGAGCTCAGTAGTTAAGAGCATTTGTTGCTTTTGCAGAGGCCTCAGTGCCCTTAATGCATTGGGAGGCTCACAAAGTCTGTAACTACAGTTTAAATTTTTCTAAGTTAAAATGTTAATAATAGCGATGATAATGACATTGAAGAAAAACAAAAGAAAGGAAGGGGGAGGGAAAGGAGGGTGGGGGAGACTGCTTCTTTTCTCTTCGTGGAAGCGGCAAATGAATTGATTCTTACTTAAGTAAAGCGCTCCTTCTAACCTGGTATGTTGGCACGCACCTTTAATTCCAGCACTCAGGAGACAGAGATAGGTGTGATCTAGTTCATCCATATAGGAAGTTTTAGGCTAGCCAAGAGTGCATAGTAGTCTACATACCCTGAATAGACAGACAGACAGACAGACAGACAAACTATCAATTGTTATCACGCTCACAGCTATTTACACTAAAGAACTTCATTTCCCAGAATCCTGTCTCAGTATCATGCAAAGATAGATTGTGCCAATGAGGCATTCATAACATTTGGAAGAGAAGTCACTTTTCTCGTAGCAGCTGTTGGCAGGCGGATGAGATCATGGTTGGCTGTACTGCCTGGCTGCTGATACATTTCCCAGGAATCACCTGCTATAAGTGGGCTCTGAGATCATCAGCAAAAGTTTCCAGTGGCCACAGCCACCCTCCCGAGAATAACTCTCTGCCGCGCTCCTATAACGAGGCTCTTCAGCAGTGGCTGCCCTGCTGTCCTGCCTTTCCAGATCTGCTGAAAATGAAGCTTCCAGCCCTCCTCCACAGCCTTCTGTGGATCTTTCTATCCAGAACGCTGGAGAGGTGTTTGCTCTCGACAAAACCTGAACATACCCCAATGAAAACGTTCACTCAGTGCACTCAGGGACATAAATCACTGAGAGAATTCAGTGGCAAGCCAATAGGCAGCTGTCTCCACTGTGCTCCTTCATTAGCTCAGTGAGGAACACTTCACGGAATATAATGGGCCAATGAGTATATTGGCTGCTGGTGGCTACTTGAGGTATAACAGGACTTCTTTTCAAATGGGGTAAAATAAAAGTTGTAATGGGTATATTCTCACTATCACCACCACCAAACTCAAGATAAATTCAATACTATGTTACAACTAAGGGAAGTTCAGCAGAATCCATGGAAGTGTAACTAAGTATCTTAAATGTATCCTTAATATATCTTAATTGTATGATACAATGATATGAACCATGTAATAGGATAAATACTTCATCTTCACTACATGGGTCATCTGCAAAATGAAAAAGGTTTTATACATATACTTACATTATATATATATATGTATACATATATTTAAATTTTATTTAATTTTATATTTCAATCCTATAAATACATTTACAAGCATTTAAACCCACAGAATTCAGTATAGAGGAGACAACATGGATTCCTGCTCTGGGTAATTCTAACCAGGAAAGGACAATGTTGTATTCACAGCCTATCAATTCAATGTGTTGGCTCCACTAGCACATTTATCCATTTTGTGTTACAAACCATTTAGTGTTATAAACTATCCTACCTTTGAGAAAAATTAGTTATTTTGTTAGTAACTTGAAATGAGAGAAATTATAGATGAGCAGCAAGTACCTGGTTTCAGTCAAGTGACAATAAAGCAAATGAAATGTTTATATAAATCTTTGCTCTTTATATCTTTTTATCCTTCAAACTTGTGTCCCCAAATTCTCAATATGATCCAAGGGATTCCTTGTCATCCCTGTCAGGTACTTAACTGCCTGACCTCTGGTGCCACAAGTCAGCTTTATTCTTCACAACCAAGACTCCAGCATCCATGATTCCCTGGTTTGTGTGCATTGGGTCCTGCAGAGCAGAAAGAGGAGGACGCATGTGGTCCCTGTCCTGGGAGAATTAACATAGGGGTAGGAGCTCAGAGAAGCTGAAGTCACAGGAGATAGAAGCACATGCAATGAAATACAGGAATAACAACAACAAACACAGCAGGCTTGTGTTTCCCACAGGACACACCAGCAAGCAAGATCTGAAGAATGCCTTTGAAATAGTTTATGCTTAGCACCCAAACTAAAGAGTGAAATAATCAGGAAGAAGAAACAAGCTTGGGAAAGTCAGAAGTTAGAGAGAGCTCTGTAGCTCTTCGGTCACAGGGACTGCAGAAGATTCAGGGTGGCTAGAGTCTAGCGGACAATATTGAGTGGTAACACAGATGATAAAATGGTAAAACAGAGTATTGAATAGGTATTATAGACCCAATACGCCAAGGTGGGTGGTTTGAACATTGAGCAGAATTTGAAGTCCTTGAGTATTTTAAACTATGAAGCAAGATTTACGTTTTGAACATTTTTACTTGCTGTCATGTGGAGAGTGGAGAAAGAGAGGACATAAAAAGGGAAGAAGGGAAGAGCAGGAACCATGGCAACTATTGTCACTGAAGCAAGGAATTCTGGTCCTTAAATCTGGAACAATAAGCTTTTCCCTGGATTTTTTTTTTATTATTATTGTATTTTACTTAGAAGTGTTTATTTAAAATTATTTAATAGAATTGAATTTTTGATTTATAATCATAAATGTCCTACGTGTTAAAAGTCTTATTCCCAATTAACCAGAATGTGCGTGGGGCACAGGCCCATGAGCACCCACTCTTGGCTGAGGACCTACTGACACAACGATGGATGGAGAATCAGCTTCCTTCAGGGCTGTGATCCTGGTGAGCTGACCACGCTCCAAGAGTTGGTCCATCTCCGTGTGGTCCATGTTCATTCCTGTATAGGGAGCACTATTTAAACTCAGTGGGCAGTGGGAAAACAGCAGAAGAAGAGGGTGTGAAGTTGGGAGGTGGATGTGGAAAGGGTCCAGGGAGAGTTGGAGATATAACTGAAATACAGTGAATGCGTATATGAAATTCTCGAAGAGTAAGTTAAAAAATATATTTTAAAAATTGTTAAAGTTGAAATGCCAAGCAACCAGAGCTTCCAGGGACTAAGCCACTACCTAAAGACTATACATGGACTGACCCTGGACTCTGACCTCATAGGTAGCAATGAATATCCTAGTAAGAGCACCAGTGGAAGGGAAGCCTGGGTCCTGCTAAGACTGAACCCCAGTGAACTAGACTGTTGGGGGGGTGCAATGGGGGGGGGGGAGGGGGAACACCCATAAGGAAGGGGAGCGGAGGGATTAGGGGGATGTTTGCCCGGAAACCGGGAAAGGTAATAACACTCGAAATGTATATAAGAAATATTCAAGTTAATAAAAAAAAATTGTTAAAGTTGACTTTTTAAATTATAGCATCAGTATATCCTTGAAAATAGTTGGCGTAGCTGAAGCTGATTCCCTGAGCTGTGTCTCTTCCCCAACCATGATATGCTCTCCTACTGAGGTATGCATTTCTTGCTAGTGCTAACAATCTCCAAACAATTCTATTTTAATGATTTCCTGTTTTCTGCTATTCTGTCCTCCCTGTTTATTAGACAGGTGAAACTGTCTATCCCCCAAGCCCTTGCCACACTCTTCTCTCTCTCTGACTAAGCAGCAACCAGGACAGTAGGAACAGAAAGAGCTCTAAGATGCATAAACATAGATCTTAGAAGTTTGGTCAGCCCAACCTTACAGATCCCTGAGGTATAGCATCATGGAAAAGTCCTCAGCCTATATCTGATGACTATTTTAACCAAGGCAAACTCATCTTTTAAATATGGACGTAATTATACATTTATAAGCGCATCAATTCAGTCATTCATATGGTAATTATTAGGGGTCAATCCTCTGGTGGAATATAAAAGGATTTTTTTTTAATGTCATGCACTGATACATCGCTCATGGTCTAGTAAACATCCCACACCCACCACATGACAGCAACACTAATTAAACAGTAGATTTTTCTTTTTGAAAGATGCGAAGGCAGGAGAAAGGCATATTGAGAAAAAGGAGATTTCTGTGGGAGTAGAAGAGGAATAAAATAGGAAAATAGACTCACTATCATCAGAATACGTTATATAAACACATGAAATTTTCATATAAGTAAAACTATTTTTGAAAATAGCATGGAATCTCTCCTCTTCCAAAAAGGTATGCCATGCTAGAGGTGACGGCACATGTTTGTAGCCTCAGTTACTCTAGATTCTGCAATAGGACAGTCCCTTGATCCCAGGATATTGAGTGTGGTAGTTTGAATAAAAATGAACTCATAGGATCATAGGGAATGGCACAATTAGGAGGTATGGCCTTTTTGGAGTACTTGTGGCCTTGTTGAAGGAAGTGGTGGGCTCTGAGGTTTTAAATGCTCAAGCCAGGTCCAGTGTCTTTCTCTCTTTTTACTGCCTATAGATCCAAATGTAGAAGTCTCAGCTTCTTCTCCATCACTATGTCTGCCTGCATGCCGCCATACTTCCTGCCATGATGATAATGAACTAAGTCTCTAAACTGTAACCCAGTCCCAACTAAAAGTTTTCTTTCATAAGAGTTGCTGTAGTCATAGTACAGCATACTATGAGTATGCTCAGTACTCATCACAGCAATAAAGGCCTAACTAAGACAATACTGAGCAGTCTGGGGCAAATGTTTGGCATGTCCTATATTTTTAAGTTTATGATTCTGAAATAAATATGTTATTACGTAGCTGTTGAGGTGAAAATCTAAGGGTCGAGAAAGTTAGGTGCTAATGCCCAAGGTCATACATATAGTAAGTAGAAAAGTGGATTAAAACCCATTTTCTCTACCATTGCAGATTCATTGTTTCATGACTATGCTTCCTCATACTTGGTGTGATGGTTTGTATATGCTTGGCCCAGGGACTGGCACTATTAGAAGGTGTGGCCTTGTTGGAGTAGGTATGGCCTTGTTGGAGTAGGTGTGTCACTGTGGGTATGGGATATAAAACCCTGTTCCTGGCTGCCCGGAAGCCAGTCTTCCGCTAGCAGCCTTCAGATGAAGATGTAGAACTCCCAGCTCCTTCTGCACCATGTCTGCCTGGATGCTGCCATATGCCCACCTTGATGGCAATGGACTGAACCTCTGAAGCTGTAAGCCAGCCCCAATTAAATGCTGTCCTTATAAGAGTTGCCTTGGTACTACTCAGCTATTAAAAACAATGACTACGTGAAATTCTTAGGCAAATGGATGGAACTAGAAAATATCATCCTGAGTGACGTAATCCAGTCACAAAAAAATACACATGGTATGCACTCACTGATAAGTGGATATTAGCCCAAAAGCTTGGAATACCTAAGAAAAAATTCACAGATCATGTGAAGTCCAAGAAGAAGGAAGACCAAAATGTGGATGTTTCATTCCTTCTTAGAAAGGGGGAACAAAATACTCATGGATAGAAATACAGGGACAAAATGTGGAGCAAGGACTGAAGAAAAGGTCATCCAGAGACCACCCCCCTCGGGATCCATCCCATATGTAGCCACCAAACCCAATCACTATTGCTGATGCCAAGAAGTGCTTGCTGACAAGAGCCAGATATGGGTATCTCCTGAGAGGCTCTGCCAGAGCCCTACTGATACAGATGAGGATAGTTGCAGCTAATTATTGGACTGAACAAGGGGACCCCAATGGAAGAATTAGAGAAAAGACTGAAGGAGTTGAAGGGGTTTGCAAAACTATAGGAAGAACAACAATATCAACCAATCAGACCCTACTAGAACTCCCAGGGACTAAACCACCAACCAAGTACACATGGAAGGACCATGACTCTAGGCTGCATATGTAGCAGAGGATGGCCCTGTCCCCAAGCAATAGGAAGAGAAGCTGTTGGTCCTGTGAAGGCTCGTTTCCCCAATGTAGGGTAATGCCAGAATGTTCAGGTTGGAGTGGACGGGTGGGAGTGGGAGCATTCTCATAGAAGCAGGGAGAAGGGTATGAGAGAGGAGGGGAAAGGGGATAGCATTTGAAATGTAAATACATAAAATATCCAAGAACAATAAAATTAAAAAAAAGAGTTGCCTTGGTCATGGTGTCTGTTCACAGCAGTAAAACCCTAACTAAGGCACTTGGGAATACTTTTATGTCCTGTTTTAAAGCCCATCGTGTTCACTTCAGAACAAAATGCTGGGGAATGAACAAAGTAAAGGATAGCATATGACTTTCAACTTCCATGGCAAGTCCAATTAATGAACTGCAGCTAAGAGAATGCTGTCCTGGGAGGAGTCATATTGGATGGATGAACATGTGAAAGTGATCTTAGGCTGTCTGTGCTTCTGTGGGAAAGCACCCCACCTTTGTGGTGTCTGTTCTGAAGTCAGAAAGGGCAGCTATGGTACTTTCTCCATATGAGTAACAACCTCTGTGCAGGGGAATTCATGAAGCTTGATGCCATGACTGCTCACAGGGGCTAAATGTTTGTATTGTCTGTCTACTGCATGTCTTGAACTGCCATCGTCTAATTCTGTGTCTTCAGTGAGTTTGTACTCAGAGAGGCAAAACTGAAAGAAAGGGTATTGCGGGGATGATATAGCGAAGGTTTCTTTTCTTTCCCAGGTGTATATCATTATTGTATACTGCATATGCTTCCTTTTTTCTTTTATTTAGTTGTACACGATTACCCATAGTTATGGAGTTTTACTACTGCTGTCCAAGGGATTAGGGACCAAGCCAGCCAAAAAATAACCCAGTCATCTTGGCAAGTCTACTCTTGTAGGTAAGATGTGCATTACAACCATGCAACAATTAAACAGCATGATTTAACTCGTTCTATCATGACTCAAGAAGATTTCTGACTTAAATTTACCTCCATAAATAGCCCTGGTACTAGGATTTAAAGGTATATGCTGAGAATTCATATATTATTAACTTCATCTCCAAAATCTTATGGTATTTAGAAATGGGCTCTTGGAGAAGTCATTGGGTCATGAGGCAGAGGCCTGACTTCACAGATGGATTAAACCATTCCTAGATTCATTATCAAGAGATAAGATGATTAACATCTGAGTAGGACAGGTGCAGAAGTCAGTTTCAGCATCTCTCATGAACCCCCTCACTACACAGTGTTCTGCGGTATCCTGTAACTTCTTAGAGTCTCTACCAGCAAGAAGCCCCTCTCTCAGATGCTTGCATCCTGTGTTTGCATTTCCAAGCCCCCTAAACCGTGAGCTAAATGCATCGTTATTCTTTACAAACCACTGGGCCTCACTATCCTCCCTTATTACCTAACCTAAAATCTGTAAAGCTGTCTGGAAGTTCTTTCTTTGATTCCTCCTTAAATCTGTCTTTATGAAGCCAGGCATAGAGGAAGCCAGTAGGGGAGCACACTTTCATCCCATCACTCAGGAGGCAAAGGCAGATGGATCTCTGTGAGTTTGAGGCCAGCCTGGTCTACATAGTGATTTCTAAGACAGCAGGAGCTATGTCTTGAAAACAAAACAGAACAAAACAAAAACTGTCTTTACAGCCTGCTGATTCCTTCATGTAGGATTTATTTTCATCACAACTGCTTCTGTCTTCATCTCTCATCCAATCTCCTCAACATCTACAAAGGTGATCCTTACAACCATTATGTTAAATGTGCCTTTCCAGTATGACTACTATGGCTAAAACAGCTAATCCAAGAGAGGTTGCTGACTCAAGTAAGAAAGGACAGTGAAGACAGCTCTGGACCCTGGTACAAGTGGACATGAGTCTCAGGCTTGCTGTTGGGTTTCCTCTTCCATTCCCAGGCTCTGACTATTTCAGTGGCTAGGGCTCATTCCGACTTGTTGCAGACAGCTTTCTCCATGGTTGTTGGGATAGATAGGGCGTGTGCACTAGCCACCGTGTCATCAGAAAATACCATCTGCCCAACTGTGGGAACTTAGTCAGTCAACAACTGCTATCTGCAAGCTCCTTTAGACTCTGCCGCAGTTGAAAAGAACCCCCTCATTCCTGGAGAGGATATCCCATACGTACCCAGAATTGTATACTTGAGGTGACCAAGTGAGACACACCATTGAGCCTGGGACCGTGCAGGATTCTTATGCATCTCATTTACTCCCAGATTGGCTGAGGGTAGGCACACCCGCAGCACTGATCATACACTTCCCACATTCCTTTTATGGGGGTTGATCCCAGTAAACTTCTGTACCCCAAATTTTATCACAGTGTGGACCTCCAAAGGCCCTCTCAGGAAATAGGACAGGAGTAACTGGGACTTTATGACACCACAGATCATGATTCTAGAGTCAGGGTTCAACTTTTTTTTTCTAGCTCTGATTAGAATAATTTGAAAGTGAACCCAGATTAGCCATGGTTGGTGTGCACTGAACTTGGAGGCTAATGACTTGGAATGGGCAGACATCCCTACTCCAGCCATTGTGGACTGAGTCTTAAAAAAAAATCCAAAGGAAGAAATGGTTGTCTATAGTCCTCCAGTCAGCAGAAACCTATTAGAAAATTCACTTCTAGAGCTTGAAGGGGCTCGAGACCCCATATGAACAACAATGCCAAGCAACCAGAGCTTCCAGGGACTAAGCCACTACCCAGAGACTATACATGGACTGACCCTGGGCTCCAACCTCATAGGTAACAATGAATATCCTAGTAAGAGCACCAGTGGAAGGGGAAGCCCTGGGTCCTGCTAAGACTGAACCCCCAGTGAATGTGATTGTTGGGGGGAGGGCAGTAATGGGGGAGGGTGGGGAGGGGAACACCGATAGAGAAGGGGAGGGGGAGGAGTTAGGGGGATGTTGGCCCAGAAACGGGGAAAGGGAATAACACTCAAAATGTAAGTAAGAAATACTCAAGTTAATAAAGAAAAAACGGGGGAAAAAAAGAAAGAAAATTCACTTCTAAAGTTTCCTTTCTTTAAACATCACCAACTAGCCGAAATGCCTACAGCCAGATATTTTGGGTGCTTTCTGTTTTGTTCTATTATCAGTTTAAAATCACACAAATTCTGCACATCAGTCACTTTTGAATGACACATTACTTCAGAGTGTTTTATGCCTCAGGGGTGTCTTGTTGAGTTGAATTGTTGGTCTGGTTGCTTTGATTTTGGTTTTGGTTTTGCATAATGCAATGGTTGCCTTTGGTCCAGGGGCTGACTTGTGTGGGGAAAACCAAGATCTTAGTGATATCACAACTTTTCCTTCATGATTGTAACATAGATGCCAGAGCTCATGCTATCCTGACCCAGTTCAAAGTAGAAGAAAATGTTCAAGAATACCCTACACTCAAAACCTACCCAACATCTGTGACAGTTCACCATGAAGACGTGAATCACAGGAAAACCCCGGGGTTTCAGTGGAGTGGGCTGAGGAGGCAAGGCTGCTGTGCAGTCTCTTATGGAGCTGGGATTGGAATCTGAGGTAAAGAAGAGGCAAATCTGTGGCATGAGGGTAGTAGACACAGAAAAGGGTAGTGTGCATCATTCGTTCCAGGAGACACATCTGTTTGAGGTGAGGCTATGAATAGGAGAGGGGTAGAATGACTGAGGCTGTGCAGAGACTGGAGAGCCCATCATCACCCTGACTAGAGTTCATTGACTATATCTGAAATGCAAGGGGGTAAGAACAAAGGAGTCAGCTTCCAAGGAGGAGTGAACAGAGGCAGACAGTAGGCCATGGAACAGCCACGTGATACCTCCACCTTAACAGCTTTTAAGAAGTAACTGCCTGACATAGAGTAGATGCTGGGCAAAGGAATGATACCTGCCTGGTCTCCATGGCAATATAGTTTTTCTGATCCCTTTGTCAAGTAGCTGTCTCCTCCCATGCTCATGCCTAAGTTTGAAATGCTCAGAAGTCAAACCACAGCTGATGGGTTTTGACCACCTCCTCTATCCCTTTAGGGTCTCTGGTAAGATAAGTGCACCCAGCTATTTATCGCCAATAGAATCTAGGAGCAGACAAAGATGTTTCCAACCTGTCATTACAAGATCCAGGGTGGTGTTAAAGTCCTCCTCTTACACTGTTTCTTCTTTACGGCATGCAGAGATGTGGGATTTCTTACTACTATAGCCATAGCTTTGAAGTCATTTCCTCACATCCAATTTGTACTTTTCTTAATTTTTTTTTCAAGTTTCCAAAGAGGCAGGTATGGTGCAAAACTTTAATCTCAGCGATCAGGAAGCAGAGGCAAGAGGATCTCTGTAAGTTGGATGCCGCAGAGTAATATCTAAATAGTGAATGGCCTGGGCCACGTGGAGAGAATTCTAACTCAAAAAAAAAAATCCTAAAATCTATTCATTGTATTCATCTCACTTTATGGATCTAAGGAGTAAAAGCAAATGAATAAACAACCAAAAAAATGAATAAAATATAATTTTCCCCTCTTTATTTTATGTGAGATGACATGTGTGTGTGGCGTGTGTGTGTGTGTGTGTGTGTGTGTGTGTGTGGCATGTGTGTGTTATTCAGTAAGGCTAGTTTTATTGGTGACTATTTTCACAAAACAAAAAGGACCCACATCCCCTTTATACTACAACTGGTCAAAGTGCGGAAATTAAATGTCTGTGAAGTACTCAACTATAGATGTTGAATGTGCCATACCCCATACCTCAAGACTCAGGGACCATCATGGAAGAGGGGCAGGAAGAGTGTAAGAGCCATGTTTCTACACAGGACATGACTACCCTCATAAAATAAAGGCAGCTGTTGGCACCATAACAAAACCTGCAGATAATCAGGACAGCCAACGTTCCAGCCCGGAGGGAAGAAAGGCTCATAGACGACCCGAGGAACTACGGCGAGCTGGTGGATTCTGGGGGAGGAAGAGTCAGTTTTCTTTAAGAGTCTGAACCCCAGTAGGTTGACCTACTCAAGTTCATGGCTCCACCTCCAAGAGTATATAGGTATCACAAATCAGACTCAGTGCGTTATGAAAATAAACAATTGAAACTCTTTTCAAAGGACACAAAGTTGGGAAAGAATTGAGAAATGAGAGTGGATTTGCGAGGAGCTGGGTGAAAATTGAGGGTGAATATGATTATGGTGGCCATGTATGAAATTCTCAAAGAGTTAACAAAAATATGTAATAAAAAATTAAATTGGTTAGACACCAAATCTGATGTCTATCCCAGTGATGCAGTCTAGTAACTTATGAGTTACATTTCAATTGGCTTGTGACTTTTGCTCTTGTGGTAGTTATCAGATATTAATTATCACACATACTTCATGGCCTGTGATACTCTTTAGCACTGATAGGGCAGCCTCTGGTTGTCCTGTCCACTGCGGTTAATCTACCTAAGTGGTGGAGGTTGGTCCTGTGCATTATATATTTAGATGTTTTCTGTGCCTAGAGATCTGGTACAGTCCAGACACTGGTATTGTCATGATGGCTGAACCATCCCCTGTATCAGTGTTTTGTAAAGAATGCTCCCCATTTATCTCTGATTGGTTAATGAAGAGCTCATCAGCCTATGACTAGACAGAGGAGATAGAAAGGCAGGACTTCCGATCCCAGCCACAGGTTCCAGGGAGTGGGAAGTAGAGGAAGGACCGTGAGGGAAAGAGAAAAGAAGTTAGAGAGACTAGGCGGAGAGACCAGGCAGTGGCTATGAGGCAGAGGGTCCAGGAGGAAGCGTGACTCATAGGTTGCCAAAGGACTCACATAAGGACACAGGCAAGACGCAGATTGAAGGTAAAGGATGTATGGCTGAAAATAGACAGCTTACATGGTTAGAAAAGATAAATGTCTGCCCAGTCACCATGCTTAAAGCTTTTAAATAAACTTGATAGATCTTTATGTCAATTATTTGGAAGCAAATAGGAACAGATAAGGTTTTCATGAATAAATTACAGATGACACCTAAAGCATGATTCAATGCCAAACATAAGAAATATATTTTCCTTCTTTCCTTCCTTCCTTCCTTCCTTCCTTCTTTCCTTCCTTCCTTCCTTCCTTCTTTCCTTCCTTCCTACAGAGTCTCACTCACTATAGGCCAGGCTGGCCTTGAACTCAGGAATGATTCTCTTGCCTCAGCGATGGAAGTACCAGGATTATAGGAAGGAGCCATCACACAGAAAATGCAGGTTTCCCAATGAATGTTCAGATGGCTGCAAGAAC
Source organism: Rattus rattus (assembly GCF_011064425.1). Taxonomy (NCBI): domain Eukaryota; kingdom Metazoa; phylum Chordata; class Mammalia; order Rodentia; family Muridae; genus Rattus; species Rattus rattus. The sequence goes on from NC_046156.1 coordinate 25,289,377, forward strand.
AACTCAAGTAGCGTGTTGTTAAAGTCAGAGCTGGAATTTACTGAGATTGCGTTATGAGGCCGAGAACTGTGTGCTTACTGCATCACCACTCAGAGAGTGACAATTGGGCTGTTCCTACCCCATCTGACAAATGAGGGGACACAGGTAAACCTCACTGTCCCAGGAAGCATAGCTGCCAAGGAAAGGGTCCTGGCAACTCGTTTGTTTGATTTCACACTCATCACGACCTTGAAACTAAGTGAGAACCTCATGACAACCGGCACAAATCCTCAAAATATTGTAAAGTGTGCATTCTGATGCCTTGAATTGTCTCCGCATTTCCATAAGAAATGTAAACAAAGCAAAGGGAAATCACCGACTATTTCTCACCTGCAGTCTCCTGTGCTAGAGTGACCTGTGCGAAGGCATATTTACTAATAAACTCTTCATACTTAGGAAGAGCATAAATTATTTCTTTTGCAAATGGTGTTTTAAATTACAGCACAATGGGCAAGAAACTACTGTTGTTTTCACCATGGTGAACACAATTTTGAACATCAAGTTTACTCTGTGAACTTGTATTGAATTTATTTTTTTTAAATTTTGCTCTCATTCTGAGGCAGCTGTGATGGGATATATGGTTGAAATACTTACATAAATAGAAACCCCATGTTCATTCTGATATGAATCCCGTGGAGACTAGTTTGTTTTCTTGAGCATGGGGATAGAAGTCTGGGATGCCTTGGTATCCTTTCTTATAAACAAGCAGTGGTCCTGGGATTGCTTTATTTACAATCAGAGAGGGTTATGTGAAGCTAGACCGAGACTTCGTTGCATGTGAGGAAATGAGGCTTTGAGAATGTTTAAAAGAGGGACTCTGTTCTGTATCTATGCGGTGTGTAACAAAAGTGGCCTACAGCAAAAATGTATGGAAACAGCAAAATCCAATGCCTGGCCTTTTAAAGACCTGCTCCTGTGGCTGGCCCCTGGATGTCTAGGAACTTGCATTTGAAGAGCATACCCACCATTGCTGGAGCTGGTAAGTGCCTCCCCTGTGTCTCGACTATGCATGGTGTGGTTTTATCCTTCACATCTGCTTTCCTCCTGGGAGTCTGGAATCCAGATGTGAGGCAGAGGGGACTGCATAATCAAACGCTAGATTAAAACCAAAAGCCTGGGAGCTGTCTTCCTAATGAGCGTCCCTGGTTGATCACAGAACCAGGAAAGGCCTGGCAGACCCATTGCCGAGGAAAAAACTCATATTGTGAGCGATTCCTCCAGGAGAGGACATTTGAAGACTTTGCCTGCTTCTCCCAAACATGGCCGCAGGAGCCCTCTCACTCCGCTGCTGTGTCTGCTGCTCTTCTATTTAATAAGCCAGGGCCGTGAGCACAACCGCACACTGAGTCCTTTAAGTCACCAAATGTAACAAGACACAGTGGTGCCCACCTGTAATCTGAGCACTTGGAAGACAGAAAGAGGCTACCACAATATGCAATCAAGGCCAGTCGGATCATCAGAGTGAGTTTCAGGTCAGCCAGTGTCACAGAGTGAGGCTCTGTTTCAAATAAAAACGGCAGGCTTGCAGAGGCTGGAAAGATTGCTCAGTTAGTAAAGTACCTGTCATGCAAGCATAAAGACCAGTGCCCATTTAGAAAGCTGGGTGTGATGCTATCCACCCTGCAATTGTCACTCTGAGGACACAGAGACAGGCAGAGCACTGGAAGCTGATGACCACAGTGTACACTACTGCTAAAATTTTCTGGTTTATTGAATATCTAGTGTGGTTTTTAACTGGTGTCTTTATTAGGCAGGCTACTCTAAAAGAGCAGAACTAATCAGATAAGTATTTATTACAAAGGGGAATTTATTCGATTACAGGATAAGGGATAGATGGTCTAGCAATGACCATAGGTATACTGGAGAGCATGACAACCCAGGAGACTGCTCAGCCTGCAATGCTGAATCCCTCAGTAGTTCCAATCTGACGCTGAAGGTCTACAAATCTTTAGAGAGTTGCCACTCTTCTGTCCACTCTGGAAGACTGAACAATCTGGGCTCTGTTGTCAGCCACAGTAGTAACAGGACAGCTACACTCACCAGCAGGAAATAAAGGCAGACAGGCAAGCAAGCATCTTGGACATCTTCCTATGTGTGTTGCCACTGGCAACTGCCCAACCGCTCTGAGGAATATCGAGGAAGGCTCCAGCCACACAAGACGATGTAGAATAGACAGCAGGCAGTGTGGGGTTCTCTTCCTGTGTGGCTACTCATACAATCAGCGTAGTGTTCTCAGTGGATAACAATGGTTCCTTGGGCTCAGGCTTCCCCTGACTAAATGTCCTGGTTGTGTGATATCAAAGGCCTCTGACACTACCAGTACCACCAATGATAAAATGTCTGAAATTCTTGTTTCCTGGCAAGGTGAGGGTACAGACCCAGACTCAGTGTTGGGAAATAGAGTTATAAGACACATGGTAACCTCTCTGTGGTATTCACGCTTGTATGATCAGAGAGCAAGAGGGATGGCCAGCAGGAACCATGTAGATTGAGTAGAAAAACTGTGGCATTCGTCTCTACGGATACTAGGGGAATTCCCTCCTGAGTGTGAGCCTCCCAGAGCTATGTCACTGAGCACACCTGGGACATCTGTCTAGTTCCCATGCAGAGCAGAATATGGCTAGCCCTGGTTCATATTTTTCTGGGGCCCTGCTTTGGTTCTTAGCACCCTGGGCAAGGGCACAGCCAGAGCCCCAATGCTGTTCAAGTTTCCCTCAACCCATCCCTTGTCCATCACAAGTGTAGAACCTTGGCACTCCCTCCTCACCTTAGCAATAGGTGCTTGGGGCATGAATGGTGGAAAGTGGGAGACATGAGGGTATCTTACTTTAGCTCTGGCACTGGCAGAAAGTAGCAGGTGGCTAAGCCACTTTCCTGGCCTCCTGATTCCTTCATAGGTTGCCCTCTGTTTTCTTCCATGTCACAATACCCCACCCTATAGTGCAAGACACCCAGCAGGTTCCAGTCAGTCATTCGGCCGAGGCAAAGTGGCATCGCCAGTAGCTACAGGCTGATCCAATACATTGCACTGCTCGTGGAATCTAAAACCTGGGAACATGCATGGGTTTCGGACACATGGGACAGCCCAAAGTCAGACAGGAGCTTATGTCTTAAAGTGACTCCTGACTACAGCGTTTAGGGTGTTTACTGGGAAATAACATTTGCTCCTTTCTCTGCTGTGCAGATGCCAAGCTACTCATCTATGAAGGTTGCCACCCCGTGAGGGCTGTGAGACTTTCCAGAAGTCAGGATTGCCCAAATGCTTGCTGGTAAATTCTTGCATTTGACCTTTCTTCCTACAAAAGAGAGAACCCTTCCCAGGGTTGAACGCCAAGGAGGACAATACTGGGGTAGCTCCTTTTTCCTTACTAAGTCTGGAACTGTCCGGTATTTCTAAGTTTTACAAGGCTCCGATCTCTAGCCTGCTATTCGGTGTTTGTCACGACCACTCACTACCAAATGCAGCCCTATACCTGGTTCTTCTGTACGAGAGAGAAAATGAGTATCCAGTGCTTCTTTTTGGTCATCACGGTAAATTCAAATTCAGTAACTACCTTGTTCCCCCTTAACTCTGGTAGCATAAAAATAAAAGATGGAGAGGAAAAACCCTGATGTGTTGGCTGATACCTGGAACCAGTGGTGATATATGAAGTGTGAAGTTGATCAGTGAAATTGCGTTATCTGGAAACATCCCCATTTTCCATTCAAATGGCTCTACAGAGGCCAGGCATGGTGCGCTCTCTGTCATGAGCTCTCTGCATGGCTCAGAGGAACACACATTCTCAGTGAGGAACTTTTCAAATGAGGGTGAACATTTGATGGAATTGGGCCAAGAGAGTGAATTACACACGTGTTTGACTTTGAAGCTGCTCCTGGCAAGCTGTAAATTATGAGAGGCATTTATAAGAGAGTTTGTAATTGCGAGTGGAATTTCTGCGTTAATCATTAGGAGACAGATCCAATTTAAAAGGAAAAGAGGTCCGGCTTAGGAAAGACCTTCTTCTCTTCCCAAATCAATTATTTGTCATTCTCTGTTGACGACTGAAGGATAATAGTAACCTAATTAGCTATATTTCCATGTAAGAAAATCACATTGAGTCAGTGTGGTGTGGCTCATACCCTTAATCCCATTGCTCAGGTGTCAGTGGCAAGATCTCTGAGACTTTGAGGCCACAAGGAGGGGAGGAAGAAAGGAAGGCAGGAAGGCAGGAAGGAAGGAAGGCAGGAAGGCAGGAAGGCAGGAAGGCAGGAAGGCAGGAAGGAAGGAAGGCAGGAAGGAAGGAAGGAAGGAAGGAAGGAAGGCAGGAAGGCAGGAAGGCAGGAAGGCAGGAAGGCAGGAAGGCAGGAAGGCAGGAAGGCAGGAAGGCAGGAAGGAAAGAAGGAAGGAAGGAAGGATAAGAAAGAAAGAAAGGAGAGAAAGAGATGGAGGGATAGAAGAAGGGAGGGAGGGAGGGATGGAGAGAGGAAAAAGAGACAAAGACAGACAGAGAGAGAGAGAGAGAGAGAGAGAGAGAGAGAGAGAGAATGACAGTCACATAGCCTTAAATCAAGTACAGCCGTGCAGACTACCCAGAAATTGTGAATTTCTAGTATAGATTTAAAAGAACCAATGGTAACCAATATGGTTCAAATGTAATGGCAATATATTTTGCTCTTATTCAAAATGACTGCTTAAATATATATATATATATATATATATATATATATATATATATATACATATATAGACTAAAGAGCTGCATAAAAAAATCAGGAAATATGAGTTGTATTCGCAAGAACTATAGCTCTGCCTGCTTCATGCCAATATGAAGAATATACCCCTATCATTAGCTTGAAAAACTAACTTTGAATTTTTAAATACAAATCCATCATTGGACATGTTATTTTATTTTATTCTTTTCCTCTCTTTTGTGGTTTTTTCAAGACAGGGTCTTTGTGTAGCCTGGAACTCGCTCTATAGACCAGGCTAGCCTCCAACTCAGAGATCTGCCTGGCTCTGCCTCCCTAGAGCTGGCATTAAAGGCCTACACCACCACCCAGCAGACATTTTATTTCCTATTTCTAGTTACACTTACAAAATTAGATTTCTGAGAAGACTACATAAGTATAATGTTGGTGATATTAGTACTGCTCATAAGATTGGTAGACGGTGACGGGTTGGGGTAGTTAAAACCAGATGAAAGCCATGCCCTCAGGACAGAGTGCAGCTGTCCTCAGAAGCCGGACATATCAGATAGACTGGAACGGGAGTCACAGGCTGGTGGGAACCAAACTCAAATTCTCCAAAAAGGCATCTCTTAACCACTGAGCCCTCTCGCCGTCCCTGACTCTTCGCTTCACTACCTCAGCACTTACAGTTCTTGGTAGGAGAGCATCGAGGGAGCTATGAGTCTGTACTCTTAATTACAGATAATGGTAATAGAAAATGATAAAAAAGGAAGCAAAATTTCCAATGAGATTTACCAAAAGAAAGCACCCGGTTGTTATGATCAACGATAATATAATTTTCAGAATAATTTCAAGGATACTTTGTTGAGCCTTCTTTGCTATTACAGATACGTAAAAGAAAATCAAATACTATCAGAGACATCTATTTAACCGGATTTCTTTTTTTTTTTTCCTTTTCTTTTTTTTCCGGAGCTGGGGACCGAACCCAGGGCCGTGAGCTCGCTAGGCAAGCGCTCTACCGCTGAGCTAAATCCCCAACCCCTGGATTTCTATTTTTATACTCGTATTTATGTGCAAATCGTTATGTCTATGGGTGTTTTGCATGTGTGTCTGTGCACTGTTCACGCCAGGCACGCACAGAGTAAAGAAGAGGAGTGTCAGCCCCCTGGAACTGGAGTTGCAGATGGTCATGATCCACCATGTTCATGCTGGGAATCAGACCCGGGTCTTCTGCTAGAGCTGTAAGCGCTCTTAACTTCTGAGCCAACCCTGTCTAAGCAGCTTTTCAAGTAACCTTTGCCATCAAAAAGTTTCTGAACTGGTAAAAAAGCATATATAAATTTAATATGATAGATAAGGGCTATTAACACAATTCAGATACTGATTGGATCAGAGAGATTACACACGCCTGCTGTCTACAAAAATAATGGCCCTATCCTTCATGAAGACAGACATTACCTAATGAACATGGTCTGATATTTTATACAAGATGTCTTGCACACCTAAAACATTCTGAGACATTTGGGCAAAGCAGAAGCATGACCTATAACCAAAAAAATACTTTCTAAAACAACCCCTATACAACCAAAAAATGCTTCACCTTAGATCTTACCACTAGTTCTAGACAAAAATTAAATGATACTATTGCCTCTATTGTAATCAATACTCGATAATATCCAATTGCCACTTTTGTTGAACTAGCCTTATGTAATTGTACCATTTTTCTGAAAGAAAATAGTTTCTAGAATTTATTTCCCTCTTCTGTTTATATCATTGTAACTGTTTAAATTCTTGGCCTATCCACAGTTGTCAGGTCTGTTGTTTGTTCTCTAGTTTTAATATAATATTTTATTAGTTATTTGAGGTTTTTTTTACAATGTATTTTGATCCAATTAAGTTTTTAATCCCCCCCCTATCTCTTCCCTGACCTTTCTCCCCCTTCCCTTCACTCTCTCTCTCTCTCTCTCTCTCTCTCTCTCTCTCTCTCTCTCTCTCTCTCTCTCTCTCTGTCTCTCCCCTCACCCCCACACAGAGTCCAATTTGTGCTACCCAGAAATTCATGGGTGTGGGGACCACCACTAGTGCATGGTTGGCTATCAGAGCCCACATTCTTAAAGAAAACTGGCTCTTGCCCAGAAGCCATCAACCGTCAACTTCCCCTGTAGCTCTTCAGGTTGGAGATCATGAGCACCCCCACAGAGCAGTGCTAGAGTGCTGGCTGCCTTTATTGTGTTCAGGTCCTCTACAGGCAACCACAGCTGCAGCGAGCTCACGAATACAGCAGTCCTGTCACACCCGGAAGATACCCGTTCGCTCCTGTCCTTCTCTGTCTCGTACAGCCTTACCACCCCCTCATCTGTGATGGTCCTGAGCCTTGAGCAGGGGATCTGATATAGATGTCTGTCTCAGCTAGGGTTTCATTGTTGAGAACAGACACCATGACCAAGGCAACTCTTAAAAGGAAAACATTGAATTGGGGCTGGCTTATGGTTTCAGAGGTTCAGTCCGTTATCCTGGTGGGGAGCATGGCAGCATGCAGGTAGACATGGTGCTAGAGAAGGAACTAAAAGTTCTATATCTTGATCTGAAGGCTGCTAGGGGCAGACTAGGCAGTCAGGAAGAGGGTCTGGAATTCTACACTGGGTGGAAGTTGAGCATAGAGACCTCAAAGCTCACCCCCATAATGACTTGCTTCCTCCAACAAGGCCACACCTACTCCAGCAAGGCCACACCTACTCCAGCAAGGCCACACCTCCTGTAAGTGCCACTCCCCATGGGCCAAGCATTCAAACACAAAACAATCTATTAAAATCACAGCGTCCCATTTGTGGTTGATCCCACTGAAACTGATTTTCTTTACATTTTGATCAGCTATCAGTTTCTGAATTAATCCCCATTTACCCTACAAACAAACTTCTCTGGTGAGATCTGAGAACTACACTCATCACCGATTAGATTATATTGTACCCACGTTTGAGTCAAATGCATGTTTAATATACACACGGAATCTACTGAGCCTTTGTGTTCCTACAAAGCTGTTAACATCCCTTTTCCTTTTGTGTGCTGCTCTTCTTGATAGTCATAACGAAAATAACACAGAACCTTTTGGAGCACGGTTTCACACACTGTGGGAGGATTTCGCTTAAGGAACTGAAACTGACCATCAGTCATTAGTGCTATGGGGAAGTCTTCTACCTTTAGTTCTTACAGGTTGCTCCTGCATTATATCTGTTGGGCTGGAAATGAGGGAAAATGTGGCCCCTTGGGGGCTGAGAAAAGTCAATCTCTCTCCCCATAGGCTTTCTATTCTCATCCGTGGCAGATGGAAGGAGAGTACCCTGTCTGGCAGTGGGAGTGAAATGGAAAGCCCAACACATCTGCCAGTTATCACTGGCACAGCCATCCAGGGAGGGAAATGACCTACGCTTCCTCCTAAAGTGCTGTGGGGTGTATACCTAACTAGCCACCATTAACTAGTAAGCACCTCAAGAGATGACATCGTTCCTGTGAATTCACAGAGGCTGTGGCAGCAGGCCCAAGACCTGCACAAGGTTAAACCAGACAAAACCACAGCAGAGGAGAAGGCAGAGAAGTTACTAAGTCCTGTCCCCAGTAAAGAAGCGATTAGCAACTCCTGGGAAGAGGAAAAGTAGTTTTTCAATGGGATGTCGCTGGGTACACCAACAGTACTCTAAAACAACAACACTGTCCGAGAGAGGAACTGGCCAACAGGAAAGAGACTAAACGTTTTGTTCTTTAAAATGTCTTAATAAAAAATACTAGTAAAAGGTAAAAATATAATATAGTTTAGTTATAATATTTATACTTATAAATTATATTGTGTATATATATAATATACTATCATACAATATATTATATATTATTATATAATACACATTATATACATTTATATAACTATGAGTTATAATGTCAGTTACTAATATTTATTTTATAAGAACTAAAGGTTTTGATAAAATATTAGTTCACAGCACAGGAAGGATTAGCATCACACTGAAGGCTCACTGTAAGGATTGATTGCGTTTGGCTCAGGACCCACTTATTCTGGTTCAGGTGACAGGTGACAAATAATAGCTTTTTGTTTTTTTCATTTAATCTCAACAGACAACTTTTCTCTTCTGCTTTATATTTTAGTGTCTCTCCTGTGGCGACTGCTCTCTGATGGGTCTTAATAAATAACTTGAAGGCTTTTGAACTCAGTGTTTGTTACCATCCATTGACTCCTGAGCCTTGATTCTATCCCTCTCCGTTTCTGATCAGAAACCTCTGTCCCTCACAAGTCACTGATGATCCAGATGAACCGTTCACCACTATGCATGGGTGTAAGGATTCTTCTAACCAAAGCGGAAAATCAGATGTGTTACTCGAAGCCATCTAATGGGAGCTGTTGTCTCTCTCCACCGTCCTTCAAGGCCACAAAATAGACATACTGAATTTGCTGTCGATTGGGACAGGCACCAGCCTGACAATGCCATCCAGTCATGAAGCCTGAGTTTTAGATCCCTCGGTTATCTTACTGGAAAGAAAAATCTCACAACTAGAAGTGTGAACTTAGGGCAGTTGGCTATGATAATGGACAGTTTGGTGGGCTGCTTGCTTACACAGTTAGCTGGCTTTGGCCTTGTCCTCCTGCGCAGCTCCACAACTAGAAGTGTGAGTTTGAGTTTATACAACTATAAGAGTGAATTTAAGGTATACAGGTCTGATCAGAGGGACCTCCCTATGATGAGCAGAAAGTTATAAACAGTTTTCTGCCTTGGTGTGTCAACTGGACAAAAGCATGTTTTTCAACAAGAACACGATTCCCTGGCTGCCTCTAAGGGCTTTTGTGTTTTATTATGATGCATCTGGCTGCAAAACTTTAAAATTGCCTTTTTTGCAACTGGTTGAAATTGTCGGTTTATAATGGTATCTTTAGTAATTTCTAAAAAGGTCTCAGCCATAGTATCTTTAAACATTCCTTTTATCTGACTTTCCTCATATTAAAATTCCAACTACATATGAGGGAGAACACACCCAGTTGATCTGCCCTATTTCTTCTCTAAAGTTCCATGAATCTTTGCTATTTTCCACTTCTGCTTTTCCTCTCTAGACTGGTGTCTCGCTAAGCTCTGCAGTGGTTTTGTTGTTTTGTTTTGTTTTTCAGATTTTTTTAATGTCTTAGTTGTTCACATTTGGCCATTGGATTAGTCCCTTGAGATTTATTCTTTCAATAATTGAAGACTTTAATTCTACAAATGCTGTTTGTGTTTTGATAAGCGTCTCAGATTCTATCTCGTGTGTCAGAATACACCAGCACGCTTTGTACTCTGTCCTAGAACTGAAGATGGAAAGTGTGGGATCTTCTTCCTTTCTTGCACAGGACAACTTAAGTCCTGTGGTTGGTGACTATTTTAACTGTACATGTCACATAGCCTGGGACAAACAAACAAACAAAATGCACTGATGCTAGCTTTAAAACTGGGCTGTGCCAAAAATAATTTCTTTTTCTATCCAAACACCAAACACACTTAAAGTTAAGTTTTCAAGTTCTGCTTTGGGCCATGATGGTGGCATGTTTTTCCTTTCCCTGAATATTAAGGGATGAGACGGGTCATTTTTATGTATTTCCTCAATAAGGAAGAAGAGGCAGCCTTCTTCGTAGTGAGCACAGAAAGGGCACGGGCCTCTGTGGGCCAGCTTTACTAGTGGTGTAGCTCATTGCAGTGTCTGTGTAGTTGGCTTCCTGGATACTCTTTGCTTTTCCTAGAGTTTCATAACCATACACACACACACACACACACACTCACACACTCACACACACACACACACACACACACACACACACACACACATACTCACACACACTCACACACACACACACACACACACACACACACACACACACACACACACACACACACACACACACACACACACACACACACACTCACACACACACTCACACACACACACACTCAGGCACATAAATACACACACATTCATAAGCACACACCGAGACACACACACCACTCCCACACTCAAATACACATAGGCACACATGAGACACACATGCACACACACACACTACACACACACACACACTAACCACACACTCACATGTGTACACACTCACACACAAGCATAGACATACTCACACATACAAGACACACATGCACACACACATACACACTTTTGCACACACACAACACACATACATAAACACACAGATGTGCGTGCACACACACAGACACACACACACACACACACACACACACACACAATCAGCCCTCATGTTCTCTCATTATGTGCTTAATTCCCTTGAGGAAAGCTGTTACTTTGGAGTGTTCTCTGCTAATGTCTAAGGTCTGCATATCATCATGTCTTGCTAAAGAACAAATACGACTGAAGAGTATTTCTAGTCTCACTGGAGACAGTTGGCCTAGACATCTATCCCTCCCTTCCTCTAGGAACTTCTATTTATCTCCTGTTCAACTTGTCTGTGTCTCATAATGACCATGGCTCAGAATTATTGTCAGTTGGGAATTATCCTGTGAACAATAACAGCAACAAAGATGAAAAAGAGTTTACTACCGACAGTTGTAGTTTCCTTACAAAACAAGATGTGGGGTTACACAGCCTAGGCTGGGAGAGAATAGGAAGGCTCTCCCCACTGATATTAACTCAGTGCTTAGTTTCATTTGGCAAAATGATTATAAGTTAGCAATTGCTCTGGAGGCCTTAGCACAGTTGACAAGCAAAGCCGAGGGAAACTTTTACAAGCAAACCTGAAGGGAAAAGCAAGGCTGAGTGATCCAACTTTATCCTTTCATGAAGAAGTTTCAAAAAATGTTTATTTTATGTATATGGGTGTTTTGACTGCATGCATGTATGTGTGTGTGTGTGTGTACCAGGTCTGTGCTGGTGCCTGTAGAGGTCAGAAGTCAGCTTCAGATCCCCTGGAACTAGAATTACATACGGTTTGCTGTCATGTGGTTGCTGGGTACCAAACCCAGGTCCTCTGCAAGAGCAACGCTTTGCTCGTAAAATAACCTTATCATAATGAACTCTCACATAAAACCATCACAAAGAGAGATTAGGGAAAACACCGAAAGCCTTGCCGGGTTCCAAATTCTATGCACCTCGGTGAACTCCTGCAGAGCTAGAATGACTTTCTGAAACCATGGAACTTCATGTAGGATTTAATATCTTTGTCATGAATTACGTTGTTATAAACTTAACCACAGCAAAAAGAGAAAAGATGACAGAGTCCAAACTACGAAACAAAACAAACGAAAAACCAACAACTTTGTATCTTTTTCACAGTTCCTGTGTCCTTTTCCTTCATCCCCTAGTGCTGACTCTGTTAATACATTTGACTCTGTTTTTTGACTCTACTGACAGCACTCACCAAAAGGCTCCACTCTTCATCCCTTGTTGCTAGGATGACCAGCTACAGTTGCCCATCCCCTGGCTTAAGCATCCTGCAGTTCTCAAGACTTTGTCCTGTACTCCCTGTTCTTTCTCTGCCTCTTTTAATGAATTATTTCTACCTCCTTCTTCTTTAAAGTTTTCATTCCTTCTGACACTGGTTACCTCTGAGTGACACACACACACACACACACACACACACACATACATATATATATATATATATATATATGTTTGTGTTGTTTAGAAAATTAGAGGATGAAAGAAATTTGCTAGAAATCACATCACTGGCTGGGGTTTAGCTCATCTTTTCATGAGTCTAGTTTTATTTTTAAGAAAATAGTAATTCCATTTGGATGTTGGCCTTTGGGGATTTTATGCAAGCGGCAGACCACTAAATAAGGAGATGTGTCTTTTTAAATTATACCCAGGCCAAGTACCTCCCATGGAGTAGGTGTGATCTGCCCTGGTTTCTTTTTCTTACATTAAATAAATATATGCATTCTTTTTTTCTTTTGAAGATTATTTATTAGAAAAATTGGTTTGATTCTTAAAGTCCAGATCCATTTCATCTTAATTCATTCTCTTTCCTTGGAGAGCAGACATAGCTTGAACAGTGTCTGACGTCAGTGCTTTTCATTCGGACTAATCCCCTGTAAAAGTGCAAAGAGTCCTCGCGCTAAAACAAATGAGCATTTGAGTGCACAATTGATTAACCAATTTTTGAATAATTAACATTTTAAATTTTGCATGTGCATTTGTTGCTCATTTGACCATATAATAATTAATTAGCCTTAATTATAATGGATTACATCTTCAAGTCTTGCACACAGATTCTATTAGAATGACAGAATTTTACATAACTTTCTATATTTTAGCTAAACAGACAAGCCCTCACACGCAAAGAAAGTGGAATTTTTAAGGTGGGGAACATTTCACTTCTGTGGAAGTTGACATTTTGATTAATGAAGTGTTACAATTGTTTTTAATGTATTTATTTGGTGGTGCATACAGCAAAATTAATCCTGATAGATGAAATGCGCTTAAAGCCTGCTTACAAAATGAATGGTGTCGCTGAGCTAATAGAGTTATAAATGAACAGAAGGGGGGAAAAAATGAAGAAGACTTTGAAAATGAGTCAAGTGAGAATAAATGCCAGATTAAAAAACAATTTACCGTGTGTGCCCAGAGAGCCAAAGGGAACTCAAGTGCAAAGAACGTGACTTATGGACTTAGTGCGCAGCTGCAATAAAAATGCACTGCAGTAAGAATGGTAGGAGGTTGGATGGAATCGGGCTTCCTGCCTGTGCTTCATGTGCAGAGCTGCAAGGCAAAGGCTGAAGCACGTCCTGGGGGATACTCTCCAGGCAAGTCATCCTTGCCTTTCATCAGTAATTACTGGAAGCCATGCTGCAGCATGGACATCAGGGGACATAGGATCCAGGAACAACGAGGGGGCTCGGGCACAAAAAAAAAAAAAAAATAAAAATAAATAAATAAATAAATAAATAAATACAAACAACCCTGGTGCTGCTTCTCACAGGAGTTTTCCCTCAGCTCACTTCTGAGTTCTGGAGACAGTGTAGATCCATTCGATGTCTCAAGCACACCACAGACACTTGTCTGCAACATTAGTTGCAAAAAAGAACTCCCATTTTGCAAATAGCACCCCGAATTTATATAGACTTTTTTTTTCCCAATATTTTCAAGATGCATAAACAGCTATGTTCTTGGTTTTGGAAAAATTCAACCAACTGTCCAATACTTTTCATACATCATCCTGCGGGCTTCAGGGTTACAACAGCTCTTACTACTCGTTGGACCCTAAGAAATCTGTCGCTAAAGAAGTTAAGGAATCTCTGTGTGTTCAGCTATTTCATCTCTAAATATAGATTAATAAAATGTTATTGCTTTGGCAGTGTTGAAGCCTGGGGCTCTCTCTCAAATGTGCTATGTAGACAGTCTACCAGTCTGCTGCTCCTTTGCTGTGATAAAACATGACCAAGAGTAACGTGGAGAAGAAAGGATTTTTTTTTTCATCCTTTGCTTTCAAGTGGCAGCCTAATATCCAAGGAAGCCAATGCAGAACCTGGGAGCAAGAACACAAGCAGAGTCTATGGCTGAATACCGTCCCCCGGTTCCCTCTCAAGCTCACCTGAAGATCCCTTTCTTCTACAGTCCAGGTCTGCGGGCCCAAGAGATGGAACTGCCCGTGAGAGGCTGGGCTCTCCTGTATCAATTAGTGGTCAAGAAAATGCACGAGTCCACAGAACGATCAACTGGAAGCAATTTTTCATTGAGGTTCCTCCTCCCAGAAGTGTCATGTTACAAACACAACTAACAGGAACAGCCAATGGTGATCCTACGTCCTTCATTCCCAAGGCTCTACAGTTGCGGTTATGTATCACCATATCCAGCCCTATTTGTTTTTAAGCTCCCTAGACTCTTAAAATGCATGGAAGGTATAGAGAGAGGGCTCTGTGGTTAAGAGCAGGGGCTGCTCTTTCAGGGAGCCTGGGCTCAATTCCCAGCACCTACATGACAGCTTGCAACTGTCTGTAACTCCAGTTCCAGAGGCTCTGACACCCTCATACATGCAGGCAAACAGACAAACAAAAAAAACAATGCACAGGAAATAAACATAAACAAAAATTTGTTAAAGATACATGGGAGCAGATATATGAGTGCTGTTTATGGACAATAATTTCTATGCTCAAAAAGTTCCTGAGAGTAGGGGATCAACCAATATTTTGTATATAATGTAGCCAATGAGTGGCTACATTAAAGTGCATTTCATACTTTCACATACATGATATTCAATAAATCAATTATAAGAATAAAAATCATATATTTAGAGGTATAATAAAGAAGTTACATTAGATCCATCCCCAGGAAGCTAAGAACCCCATACAATATCAAATGACTTAAAGGGGATGCAGAAGCAACCAGGACATGAGAAAGCTGGTATAAAAAAAAGAGAGAGAGCCACAGAAACACAATTTGTTCTACACATCCTTGAGCCCTGTCAGAGCTTACACCAGTGCAACTGGGAGGAAATAATAAAGCACCTAGCATCATCAATGAAAGCTAAGAAACAATCAAACAAACGGCTTAACATTCGAGGTGCTGAAAGTAACTAGAGTCTGAGAGGTCAAAATTTCAGTAGAAGGTGCACCCCAAAGAAGTGGGCTCAGTGTTCAGTGGACCCCCCAGGCACCTGTAAGGAAACCACTGGAGCACTCTATGGACTGGAGAAAACAAGAAAGAAGCACTGAAGCTCAGGATGAACTAAGTGGGAGGACTCTGAGCGAGCAGCCAGGATATTAAGAAGGCACACACACTACAGGGCACAAGATGGTGGCAGCAAACCAGGGACAAAGAAAATCTTACACCAAATGATCCTGCTTCAAGTTCCTGCACATTGTATGCTATTTCCATTTATTTACTTTTTATTTGTGGGGGGAGAGAGAGAGAGAGAGAGAGAGAGAGAGAGAGAGAGAGAGAGAGAGAGAGAGAGGTTCATCTGGAACTCAGCCCACAGGACTACATCCTCTTCTTCCATTGTGTGGATCCCAGGATCAAATTCATGTCATCAACCTCAAGAGCAAATTCCTTCTCTGCTGAGCCAGCTCACAGTCCTTACATCCTTTTTCTGATTATTTTAGATTTATTATTCTTATTTCATGTGTATGGGGATTTTGCCCGCATGTCTGTTTGCGCCTTAGTTGAGCCTGGTCCCCATGGAAGCCGAAGTGCTGGGACTCACACCTGGCTCTTTAGCAAGGCTAATGTGTTCTCTCCACCCCGAGGCCATAGCTCCAGCCTCCTTATAGCCTACTTTAATTAGGTGACAGATTTTTACATTTAAAACTGCGTGCAGATGAAGGTGGTCCTTTCCATGAAGATATGATCTAAATACTTACAATTGCTCATATGTAGTGCCCATTATTTACTGTAAAACTCTCCATACATCCCAGAGATGATAGTAGCAATAGCAATAGAAAAAGATAACAGAACCATAAACACATTGTGGTACCTGAGCATGCACACATGTCATATACACCCACCCCCCCACACACACACGAATGCACATGCGCACGCATGTGTGCACGTGCGTGCATGCACACACACACACAAACACACACAGAGAGAGTAAAAAAAATGAATATACATCAAGAAAAATGAAATACTCATGCAAATAGAGGTTAACCAAAACTGATAGCGACGTAAAATACATTGAAATTTTTCTACTCATGTTAGAATCCCATGAGCATAGAGGAAATATAGTAATCATGGGAAAAGCAAGGTTTTAATTGTAAAGGATTTTCCAAAATTAGCAAAAGGCATTAATCTACAGATCCTGACAATTTTCTGGACTGAGCAATGTTAATGGAATTATCCCTCAGCATTTCAGCATTTTTTTCATTTTTAATTAAAATACAATTACATCCATTTCTCCTTACCATCCCTGCACCTCACTCCTTAAGCTGATAGCCTCTTTTTCTTTGATTATTATTGCTACATTCACAGATATGAACAAATATATGAATACGACCTGCTGAGTCCGTTTTTGTCGCATGTGTGGATAGGCTTTCAAAGTCATTAGTCACTCTGTAGGTAGTTCTCTGTCTAGGGGTGGGACCCTATGAGAGTTTTCTCCCTTCCAAGTTAAGGTGTCTGTTGATATTGTTCAGGTCTTGGTCATGCAGTCCTTTCTCTTTTTTTCCATCTTTATAAAATTGGGTATTTCTTATTTACATTTCAAATGTTATTCCCTTTCCCGGTTTCCAGGCCAACATCCCCCTAACCGATCCCCCTCCCCTTCCACATGGGTGTTCTCCTCCCCATCCTCCCCCCATTACCGCCCTCCCCCCAAGAATCCCATTCACTGGGGGTCCAGCCTTGGCAGGACCAAAGGCTTCCACTTCCACCGGTGCCCTTACTAGGCTATTCATTGCTACCTATGCAGTTGGAGCCCAGGGTCAGTCCATGTATAGTGTTTGGGTAGTGGCTTAGTCCCTGGAAGCTCTGGTTGGTTGGCATTGTTGTTCATATGGGGTCTCAAGCTCCTTCAAACTCTTTCAGTCCTTTCTCTGATTCCTTCAACGGGGGTCCTGTTCTCAGTTCAGTGGTTTGCTGCTGGCATTCACCTATGTATTTGCCATATTCTGGCTGTGTCTCTCAGGAGCGATCTACATCTGGTTCCTGTCAGCCTGCACTTCTTTGCTTCATCCATCTTATCTAGTTTGGTGCTGTATATGTATGGGCCACTTGTGGGGCAGGCTCTGAATGGGTGTTCCTTCTGCCTCTGTTCTAAATTTTGCCTCCCTATTCCCTGCCAATGGTATTCTTGTTCCCCTTTGAAAGAAGGAGTGAAGCATTTGCATTTTGGTCATTCTTCTTGAGTTTCATGTGTTCTGTGCATCTAGGGTAATTCAAGCATTTGGGCTAATAGCCATTTATCAATGAGTGCATACCATGTGTGTTTTTCTGTGATTGGGTTACCTCACTCAGGATGATATTTTGCAGTTCCATCCATTTGCCTATGAATTTCATAAAGTCATTGTTTTTGATAGCTGAGTAATATTCCATTGTGTAGATGTACCACATTTTTTGAATCCATTCCTCTGTTGAAGGGCATCTGGGTTCTTTCCAGCTTCTGGCTATTATAAATAAGGCTACTAAGAACATAGTGGAGCACGTGTCTTTGTTATATGTTGGGGCATCTTGTAGGTATATGCCCAAGAGAGGTATGGCTGGGTCCTCAGGTAGTTCAATGTCCAATTTTCTGAGGAACCTCCAGACTGATTTCCAGAATGGTTGTACCAGTCTGCAATCCCACCAACAATGGAGGAGTGTTCCTCTTTCTCCACATCCTCACCAGCATCTGCTGTCACCAGAGTTTTTGATCTTAGCTATTCTGACTGGTGTGAGGTGGAATCTCAGGGTTGTTTCGATTTGCATTTCTCTTATGACTAAAGATGTTGAACATTTCTTTAGGTGCTTCTCACCCATTTGATATTCCTCAGCTGTGAATTCTTTGTTTAGCTCTGAACCCCATTTTTAATAGGGTTATTTGTCTCCCTGCAGTCTAACTTTGTGAGTTCTTTGTATATTTTGGATATAAGCCCTCTATCAGTTGTAGGATTGGTAAAGATCTTTTCCCAATCTGTTGGTTGCCATTTTGTCCTAACAACAGTGTCCTTTGTCTTACAGAAGCTTTGTAGCTTTTTGAGATCCCATTAGTCTATTGCTGATCTTAGAGCATAGCCATTGGTGTTTTGTTAAGGAAATTTTCTCCAGTGCCCATGTGTTCGAGATTCTTCCCCACTTTTTCTTCTATTAGTTTGAGTGTATCTGGTTTGATGTGGAGGTCCTTGATCCACTTGGACTTAAGCTTTTTACAGGGTGATAAGAATGGATCGATGCATGCAGCCCTTTCTAAGAGAGGCAGTTACACCATACAATTATGGACATTCCAGCTTTGCTTTGTTTTTTAATGCTGGGTCTAGGAGTTCAACTTGGGAGTAAGGCATTTGCCTCGTGTGCACAAATATTCAGGCTTAATACCCTGAACTTCAAAATATGAGGGGGAGAGAAAGTAAAGTAAATGCTAAAAGCTGAACCACGGAATCTTTAAACAGATAGGGGAGTAGAGATGCCTGGCTTTCTTTGCAGAAGACACAATAAGCATGAGAGTTCCAACCTCAGCAGTGGCAGTAGGAGCCAGGAAACAATGCCATGATGTCTTCACAGTATCAGAAGGATATGGCTTCCAAGATAAAATTATTTGCACAGTGTAAATATACTATGAAGTTATAAAATAAATACATTTATTATAAAATAAATACATTTATTATAAAATAAATGTAAGGGAGAAGAGAGATGGGAATGTGGGGGGCAATAAATATTGGCATAAAATGCCACTAATACATTGCACACTTTTGATCCCATGAAAATTAAAATAAATGATAGAAATTACACAAAAGGCAGGAGACAAATAAATATAATTAAGGTCTTATATTGTCTTAAGATTGTTTAGAAAGTGTCAAATCTTTATATATACATATATGTATATATATTCTATAATATCTATGGTAACTATTATAAAATATGGTGGCTAAATGATATAGGAAATAAATGTCATAACATATAAGAATCCTACAAATAAAATATTTTCAATATGTAACAATTGTAACAATCAAGGGGGCAGCAATTGCCTGGTGTGGTAAGGTATGCCTTTAATCACAGCACTTGAAAGGCAGAGTTCTGTGAGTTCAAGGCCAGCATGGTCTACATAGAAAATTCAAGACTTGCCAGGACTCCTTGGTGAGACTGTCTCAGAAATCAAACAAATAAAAACATAAAAAAGCAGCCATGCAGAAAGGAGGAATCACATAAAACACACATGGGGAAAGAAACAGAAGACATTAGGTGTGAATAAGTCTGTGGTTAGATAAAGAAATAGGAGAGTAGGTAACTCCAATTGAAAGTCAAAAACTGACATTGATGAAAATTACTACCAGACATGGTCTTCTTAGAACAAAAATATTGTAACTATGAGGATAAGGAGAAAACATTGTAACTATAAGGATATGGATGAAACATTGTGACTATAAGGATATGGAGGAAACATTGTGACTATATGGATATGGAGGAAACATTGTAACTCTATAGATATGGAGGAAGCGTTGTGGCTATAAAGATATGCAGGAAACATTGTAACAATAAGGATATGGAGGAAACATTGTGGCTATGAGGATAGGGAAGAAACATTGTGGCTAAAAGGATATGGAGGAAACATTGTAACTTTATGGATATGGAGGATTGAATATTAGAATGTGAATGTTGAAATGTAGACAATGGTAACATCAAGAAGAGAAAGTTGACATAGCTGCACTGGTTGCATAGCAAAAATGAAGAATATATTATTTGTTCTTTGAAAGCATATTTTAAAATGGTATCAACGTAAAGCTAATGCAGATCCTAAATTTTGTCATTAGGATGTGATGCAGTGGTAGAGCACTAGCCCAAAAGTCCCTGAGTTCGATGCCCAGCTTCATAAAACTTTGGGAGTAGGAATCTAAACTCATATAAATCTAATAACATTAAAATACGTAAAGCAAATCTAATTGCCATCGTGCTTAACTATAACTGTAGTATTTTAGAGACTAAGGCAGAAAGAGCACAAGCCTGAGGCTAGCCCGGTCTACACTGTAACAGCCTGTCTAAATAGATAAATTAAGTGGACTGAAGAATAAGAATTACTTAGAAAGGAAACCATGCTCAGTTGCATGTGATTATAATTCCAGGACTGAGGAACTGAAGCAAGAGGATACCCAAGAGCCAGAGCACAGCCTAAGCCACATAGCAAGTACCTGTCCCAAAAACTAATAATTGAAACTTACAAATGTACAGTTCTGAGTGCACCTGTTACAAGACAGAAAGCAGTGCTTGTTTTTATCCCCAAATACTCAAATAGTAAATTAAGCACACATGGAATAAATTTTAAAATTTAGAAGTCTGAAATGAAAACGAAACAAAAACCAAATAAAAAAAAAAATGCAATACCGTGGGTAAAACTAAAATCAGTCATCATTGGAGTCCATGGTAATGCTGCAGACTGGTGTTTTGTTTTGTTTTGCTTTGATTGCTGGCTATGTGAGCATCCTTAGTTTGTACAAAACCATCCTATCCCCCAAATGGCTACACACCTCTCAGTATACATGCATTTAATTAAGGGGAAAATATGCTTTTAGTACATGTCCCAAAGTTCTATATTCTGTTATATTTGTCCCATTCTGTGATCTCTCTCTCTCTCTCTCTCTCTCTCTCTCTCTCTCTCTCTCTCTCTCTCTCTCCCTCTCTCAAATGCTAGGCAAAGTTATCTTTGTGATCCCTCCCCTCTCACCATTCCTCTTCTACTCCTGCCCTATACCCAGATCTCAGCTCAAAGCCAGTTCTCCTGAGCCTGTCTTTTCGGGTCTCTAATGAGGATCCCCTAGAGCATGCACTGTGCCTTCCTGCTGAAGAAGCATGACTTGCTATCTTTCCTCTAGTTTGACTGTCCACTGAAATATGCTCATTACGTTAGGCAAGCACCACCAGAGAAGATGAACAGTCAAATAGCAAAACACAAAATACTATCCTTCCATACTGACACTCGTATTTTATACATTAAAATATTCCTTGACTCCTTGAGTGCTGCAGCAGATAAAACTGTTAATGACTGGTTAATTCCACATCCTCCAAATGAATTTGTCCACAGAAGTCTTTTTACACAACATGGAATCTCATGTGTTAAGGTATTTGCAGAGGACATGGTATAAGCCTTGCACTGCTTTTCTGTATTCCGGAGAATGCCATGAACTCCGAGAAATTATACTCGTGATGGTAGATGCTGATATCAATGACTAAAATAGAGTGTGATTTCAGGCAGTCATAAACACTATTAAAAAGCAAACTAAGTGTTGGTATAAACAGTGACCTCTGAGGTGTGTGTGTAGGTAAGATAAGACTCCACACACTATAACTTGGGAAATGACACCTGCATAGTACTACCCACGGTGTCACAATCTGTCCACTGACACACAGGCAGCAACCGAGTGGACTCAGTAAGTTCACAAAGAAAGAACACATGCTGAAATCTCATGTGTGCACTCTCGTCATATGTAGAAGACACCATCTTGCAGCAGATGTCCTGGTCCTCTGCTCTCAAAATCTTTCTGCCCCTCTTCCTCAATGTTGATTGGGCTTTAGATATGGAGGTTTATGCTGTAGATATATCAACCATGAATGGGCACCACATGGTCAGCTGTTCACTCCATGTTGGGCCAGTTGTGGCTATTTGTAATGGTTGGCGGGGGGAAATCTCACACAAGCTCACTGTTAAATGAAAAGGTATAGGCAATCAGTGGCTAAGAGAAGAGCCATTTTTTTTTTTCGGAGCTGGGGACCGAACCCAGGGCCTTGCGGTTGCTAGGCAAGCACACTACCACTGAGCTAAATCCCCAACCCGAGAAGAGCCATTTTTTAAATATATATATATATATATATTAGAGGGCATTCGATCTCATTACAGATGGTTGTGAGCCACCATGTGGTTACTGGGATTTAAACTCAGGACCTTTGGAAGAGCAGTCAATGCTCTTAACCACTGAGCCATTTCTCCAGCCCGAGAAGAGCCATTCTTATCCCGGGGTAAGACCCCCTGATAGATCCCAGTGGTTATCCCTAAACACATACACACATGAGCAACACTAAATGGATTCATCAGGTTGTATTTATAATCTATGTGAACAACAGTAATTAAAATAGAGACCATGACATCTCAAGGCATGAGAGCCACACAAGAAGAGAAAATCATGTCAATGCAGTATTAATTTATGAGATTCTTTTTTTTTTTCTTTTTTTCAGAGCTGGGGACCGAACCCAGGGTCTTGCGCTTGTTAGGCAAGCACTCTACCGCTGAGTTAAATCCCCAACCCTTATGAGATTCTAAAAACACTAAAAAATATATCTTGAAAGTTAAGAAGGAAATATGTATGGGAATATGAAAGAAATTAGAGAGAGAGAAGGGAAGTAGATTGTACTCAAATGTTTGCTATGCACGTATGGTGTTCTCAAACCATAAAAAGGATAATTTTAAAAGGAGAAAGTTTGAGCAAATGCTCACTATTTACACCTTATCTCACTGCATTTTTTTAAGAAAAGTATAAAAGTATAAAATACTCATTACCTATCTTTAAAGACCAAAGTTACTGATGCTCCTTATTCTAAATATAAGAAGAGTAGAATCGTGGGAGGATGAGAGACATTTAGAGCCCTCAACTTATCCTCTGTGAATGGTGTTTATTCAGTGAACTTTTCACAAATCTTCCCTTCTTCTAAACTCAAGAAGTGCAATGTCTACCCATTGCCTTGAGCTAAAGATCTCAATTGCTTAATTTGCCCTTCAATGTTTTTCATTAGTGGGTAGTTCATGAACAGAATGTTTTCTCCCCAGAGACATAAAAACTGGATTGCTAATGTGCTGGTTAATTTTTGTCAACCTGACACAAGCAGGAGTCATCTGGGAAGAGGGATCTCCAATCAAGAAAGTGCCTCCATCAGATCAGCCTTCAGACAAGTCTGCAGAGAACTTACTTGATTAATGATTGACATGGGAGGACCCAGCCCCCTATGGGAGGTATCACCCATAGATAAGTGGTCTTAATATATAATAAAGGTAGCTGAACCTGAACCTGGAGAGCATGCCAGTAAGCAGCATACCTCCATGATTGCTGTTTCTGCGGGTCCCTGCCTTGTAGTCCTGCCCTGATGTCTCTTCATGATAAACTAAGCTGTAAAATGGAAGAAACCCTTTCCTCCCCCCCCAGTTGCTAATGGTTGTGGTGTTTATTACAGCAGTACAAAGCGAACAGGACAGCCGGCTTCCCTTCTGTACCTCACACCATGAAACAAGTCAACCCCTACGTTCCTTATCTAGCCCACAACTTACTGACTCATGTAATTCGGTACACAAAGCCCCATGTTCCAAGATGTAGAAAGGACAAATGTAACCTAAATGTCTTCCCAACTTAGTGTAGTTGGGAAGTTAAATATTTTCCTTCTGTGCTTCCTGCCTCTGTCTTAAATTATTTATGGTTTTAGAGGAGATATAACTAATTTGTTTCTGTCTTTTCTCACCACAGAGAATACTTGAGACCTGCTCAAAACCTTCATCCACTGAAGCTTCTTGGGGCTTTTGAAGGTTTAAAGTACTCATCAATTGAGGAATCTTTTGACAAACATTAAAAATAGGATGTCATCAAACTTCCCCCTGGGAAGGAACTACCCCCCAGTATAACTTCTTTCTCTTTGTACTCTCTTCCTATTTTGCCTGGCTGCATCCTGCCCATCAATTCTTTAAGCAGAAACACTCATCAGACCTTGAAGAACATTCAGAACCATCGAGAAAACAGAGCCTCTGATCCACTACCTAAAAATATATGACTCATCTGAAGCAGAAGTACAAACCGTTGAGACCAGGAATCTGCAATTCTTGTGAGCATCAAAGAAAAGTCATAATGACTGTACCGGTGACTCATCTGCCAACTGCTTTTCATCCAAAAAAAAAAAAAAAAGAAAGAAAGAAAGAAAAGTTAAGGTACAGGAAGCCGGGAGTGAGGCAATACCAGGAAAGTACAAAATAGGCAGTTAGAGAAAGCATGAAGAAAGATGAGACCTGGGAGAAGCTATCGAGAGGAAACCAGGCTGATTCAGAACTTCACTGAGCAATATCGGCTCATGAAACCCAAGCCTACAGCAACTGGTGTGGAATAGGGAAGGAGAATTAAAATTTAAGAGCCTCAGTAGATGAGCCCCAGGTTACCAATTTATGCTTTCCGCTCTACATGATGGCTCGATGTGGAACCCAGGAGACAGGAAATAGTCCTAAAGAGAAAACTAATCAGGTGGGAAAGGGGAAACAGCTCATGTAGTTGAGGTATCTTCATGCCTCTTCCCCATCACCGCTCCCCTGCAGTCCACTTTTCCCATGGAACAGAACCTTTCGGTTTGATGGACCATCCATCATACTGTTCTGGACTTCTATGACTGGTTTAGTGTTCATCAAACTATGATAGAGGGCACTTTTATATGTGTCTCCTAATAGACGAAACTCCTCACAGAAGTAACAGCACACTCATCCGTCTTCTAGCATCCTAGTCCTATATCTAAGTAGGTATTTCAAATCTCTTAATGGATTGAGTCTATTTGAACTCTGTCTTCATATTTCATTTGTGATCAGTCTCACTGGATGAGAACAAAATTCGGTTATATTTGGCAATAATTCTCTATTAGACCCTATGAAATTGCATTTAGCTGTGTTGCTCTACTCAGAGGTTCAGGGAAGGGAAGACAATAGATGGATATATGTTAATTTATTTCTACAAATCTTGAGCATCATGCATGCAACATGCTCTCCTTGGAGCATAAGATGCATTAGTAAGCCAACTAAGATCCTTTCTCCTTATATTCAAGCACAAAGCATGAACAGAAAGTCTATACAAGAAAATATGCCAGTTTGTTAGAAGATGTATACTATAGGAAAGGGAGAAATGATAGGATGAGGTCAGGGGTTCCAGACTGTAGTGTGGGCAGTTCACAGCCCAAAGAGAATGGTCAGGGTACTATTGACAAGGTGAGATTCGACCATTTTTGCTGCAAGCAATGGGATTAGCCAAGTGGATATTTGAGAAGGCGTGTATAACTTTCTTCCTCTAGCTCTGTAGGAGATATACAGTTCTTGCTACTGTGGAGCTCGGAAGATGTAGTAAACTTTCCAACTTGCCAGACATTTGCTTCTGACTCACACAATAGCTTCAATGAGTGAGGCTATAGTCATTTTGTTACTACTTATGTGACATGAACAAGTGGGAACAGGAACAGAGAAAGGAGAGGCTCTACCACGCTGAAGACTGGGCAGCCGGTGGGGTTGTAGGGACCTTCTCTCTAAGCTGAGATTAAGCAAGGCTCGAGAAACCAGCGGGTAGAACTAAGTCAAGAGTCAATCATCGTGGGGCATGGTGGAACGCTCCTTTAATCCCAACACTGGAGAGGTAGAAGCAGAGGCAGGCAGACTTTCAGGAGTTGGAGGCCACCCTTGTAGAGAGTACCAGACCAGCCAAGCCAGACCTTGTCAAAAACAAAACAAAGCAAAAATTCCTAACTCACACTACTTCCTAACTGCTCTGCTCTTCAAGTAAGTTTGAGTAATCTAAGCCTGATAAAAACAAACATAATGACACATTTCAGGCACTGTGTACCACAAAGGTGAAGGTAGTAATGATGCAGAGGGGGAAGGGGCCACTGTCCTTAACAAGCTACTGTGACATTGCTACACAAGAACCCATACCAGAATAACGACAAGTTACAAGGTCATAGTAAAATAGATTTGTCACACTCTATAGTCTAGACAATTCAGCCAAGAATTAACACTTTATTCAAAAGATTGAATTTTAAAAGCTGTGTTCCCATGCATGATTATTCCACTGTTGCAAATGTCTTTCCTACCAAATTCTAAAGGCCTGAAAATCATTGGTCACCTTCTCATTGCTGTTAATAACTCAGTGTCTCACTGGGGGGCCTCATGAGTACCCTCACCACAGTCTCCTCATCTATAGAGGCAGAAGAGAATGCAGACGCACATAAATGAGACACTGGGAAAGGTGATGTGACAAGACGCCTTGGGGCAGCAATTAAGAGCAGGCCATCCACACAGAGGAAAGTGGCATCAAGTGACTGCACACCCAGGACCACACACATAAAGTGGCTCACCTCATAAACATGGTTTTGGATATGAACGCCACAGGCGTGGTCTGCCCGGTGGGCGGTGGTGTTTTAGGTAAGCCTGAAGTACTCAGATACTAGAGAGAACCACATTCTCTGCAGCTTTATAAGTCGCAAATTAAAGCCCCCCCTCCAAACTCTGATGACAAGATAACATGTGAACCATATGTAGATAGTGCTTAGTGTCATATAGGGTCTGCTCCACATCAATAAGCAGGGTGATATTTCTGCAAAGGTTATTGCAAATACATAAATGTCGGAGGGAAAAAAATAAGTGACTCTTTCACAGAATACATTCTCTCTTGTTCTCCAGACTCCATTGTTCAAAGGCAGCGGGGTTTTTCGGGGTTTTGATTTTTGGTTTCTGGATTCTTTTATGCTTTTGTTTCAGTGCTTGGCCCTTTCCTGTTTTCATTCCTAAATAAAGTACAAGTGACTTAAAGGTATCATTTTACCATCCTGATCATACATTTCCTACCGTTTCCTTTGCTCTGCTCCACCTTAGATGCTAAATGCTCTGTCCCAAAGGAGAAGGCTGAGTCCTCGGCCCTGCATGTCTTCACAAAGAGGACAGCCCAGCAGCACAGTAAAATGACAGAGCCATTGTCTGCCCTCGGCACAGGACTTCCCCTTTGTAAGAGCTGAGTCACATTTTTCCTGTTGTCAACTTGAAGGCTGTCCGTTG
Organism: Rattus rattus; assembly: GCF_011064425.1. Taxonomy (NCBI): domain Eukaryota; kingdom Metazoa; phylum Chordata; class Mammalia; order Rodentia; family Muridae; genus Rattus; species Rattus rattus. The sequence continues at coordinate 25,316,528 of NC_046156.1, forward strand.
ATGTATGATAGGGCTATCTCGCTGATGTATAAAGGCCGGCAGAGAGGTTCCCTTCCATGTGTCCGCCTTACCTTGGACCCTTACCAATTAGAAGCTGCCCACTGGCCAAAAGAGATAAGGAATGGTTTATTAAGGCTCAGACATTGCACTGAATGAACTAATTTCTGACAATTCGCTCCTCTTAGAATGGTTCCTGAGGTTCCTGCCTTGTGCAATCTTACTGACTTTAACAGAGGTCTTTTGGGATGTGTGTATTCATTTTCTGTCTGATATCTGTTCCATTGGCACATGCTTTAAAACCACAGATACATTTGGTTGGCTGGTGCATTGTGAAAACAGGAAGTCAAAGGCTGGAATCAACTGTGAAATAAGCCAAGCAAGCGAAGTTTCTACTTAGGAGTCAAGACAGGAATACTGTTCTGAGAAACAACCAAACAAAGGGCAAATGTCTATGGCTCTCTCAAGAAGGAGGAGCACCCAGGCCATGCTAATTATAATAGTTTCAGTGCCTTATAACCAACGAAATGCTTTCCTCAGTACTGTTGTTAGACATGATAAAATCTCCCAAATTAAGAGAGAGGCATGATGACATTTGCAGGCAGGGAAATGTCTGAGATGATACAGTTGTCTGATGATCACCATCAGCAATGAGCTTTAAAAATACACTTTCTGTTCTAGTTTAGTCTCTCCTTGTATTCAGTAAGCATCCACTAAGTGTTTCCTCCAGGAAAGGCACTCTCAGAGGTATTATGAGCCTGGTTTTATCCATGGTATATTTTCAAAAGAAGGTGATTTAACAACCATGGGGGAGATCTTTTTAAATACCCTCAAGTCAGTGGATATTCTGAAGATGGAAAAATATTAGGATGAAATGGCCAAGGCTGGTTGTGTGGACTAGCTTCATATCAAGTTGCCACAAGCTAGAGCCTCCTTAGGGGAAGGAAACTCATCTGAGGAGAATGAACCTCTGCTAAGGATTTATCTTCATGAGATCAGGCTGTAGGCAAGTCTATAGGCCATTTTCTTAATTAGCAATTGATGAAGGGGGACACAGCCCATTGTGAGTTGAGTCACCCCTGGGATGGTGGTACTGGGTGCTATAAGGAAGCAAACTTATCATGCTATGAGGAGCAAACCAGTAAGCAGCCCTCCTCCATAGCCTCTGCATCAGCTCCCTGCCCTATCTGAGTCCTTGTCCTAACTGCTTTCATGATGAACTGTCATGAGGAATTGAGAGTGAAATAAAACTTTTCCTCCCCACGTTGCTTTTGGTCATGGTGTTTCATCTCAGCAATAGAAACTCCAATTAAGACATAGGTCCCAGGCAAATACCAGGAAGAAGTACATTGCAAATATGCAATGAGTTCACTAAATGTATTACTTGAAAATGACCAAAAATGTAAAGAATTTTAAAAAAACACATGGGCAAGCGGTGAGACAACACAACTGTTAGTAGAAGCTGGGTAAAGTATAGAAAATAGAAGGTGCCATATATCAAAATCCTGTTCAATCATCTCTCAAGAGTTCCTATGTGAGCTGTATCACACACAGGATGGCATATATCATCTATCTAGTTAATTGAGTCGATTACTATTTCTCAAAGTCTGCCAGAAAAACACAAGATGAAACAAAAGCAAAAGCAACGTTAAACCTTACAGTGGGACCTTTTAATGTCATCTTGTAGGAGGGAGAATAGCGCATGATTAATGAAGACAATTAATGAGACTCAGTGCCTATATAGACCTATATAACTTAGAAAATGCTTGAAAGTAAGTTCTTTTGACTGATACTCATTTCAGTGAGCCTCAACCAAGTTTAAAACTCTCTGGAAATTAAAAATCAGAACTGGACAGGCTGGAGAGATGGCTCAGTGGTTAAGAGCACACTGACTGCTCTTCCAGAGGTCCTGAGGTCAAATCCTAGCAACCACATGGTGGCTCACAACCATCTGTAAATGAGATCTGATGCCCTCTTCCTATGTGTCTGAAGACAGATATAGTGTACTCACATATAATAAATAAATAAATCTTTTTAAAAAATCAGAACTGGGAGAAAATATACAGAACCTACTGAATCCACTTGTATTGCAGAGAAACTAAGTCACATGTCATTAAATGCCTTTCAAAGGCTTCATCATTTAGATAGGAAGGAGTAATCAAGCACAACTCAGTCACCAAGCTTCCGGACTTTGGCCTCATATGTTGATAAGGACAGTGAGTAATGAAACTACATCCAATGTGACACAGTTATCCTGTATCCCATGTTGTGAGATGATCTTCCCTAACCAGGGACGCAGTCACTTGTCTGAAAGATGCTGTGATGACTTCCAGCTCGTGGGTCCCCCTTGGGAGGCATTCTCGTCATTACATCCTTAGACCAGACTGTCCTTTTATTGTCTAGTATGGATGAGAAGTGAAAAAAATTATAAGGAAGAAGGCCTTTCCCAAAGAGAAATCCAAAGAAAATAGCAATAATAATGCAAAATACTCAACTATATAATTTCCAAGACTTTCACCTAAGTGTATAGTCAAATAACACTATTATTCATTGCACAGCAATAGATCAATTTGCTCATGTGTGAAACCTATGAAAGACAGCCATTTTCTCTTCAAATCAATGGGTCCTGGTTTGAGTTACCCATAGAATTTGATAAAAATACATTATTCCAGATGGACTCCAGTTGCTGGGCAGATGGAAATGTTTAAATAAAGCTCTAAGAACTTTATTATACTAAATTAGGTGGTCGGGGAGGGAAAGCATGTTAATATAACTATAACCCACTTAAATTATAAGTTTATTGGATTTTTAAATTTTTACTTTCCTTGCTGAAAATCTTTACAAAGAAAACTTGGAATTCTTTAAAATGTTGAGTTTATTAAAATATTATCAATGAGCTGTACCTGACATGAGTAGACTAGTCTTACAGTAAATTTCCATTTTTATAGAGACAATTCATCCACCAACTATGCTTATATTGGTTCTCCTACTGTGATCAGAGGGGACACACTCTAAGGCATATACCAGTGCAAACTTTGGGAATATCATTAATGCAATGTGATGTGTGACATAGGTATTTGAGAAAGCTGGTCATGCAACTTTCACGTGTACTCTGCTGCTGTCATGTTTGGATTCATTTCTATCCAATGACAGATTGCAACCAGTCCTTTCCATATGTACAACTTGACCGGTGAAGCAGGAATTAATTCAAAATGATGTCTCAGCTGGCACCTCATGGCCAAGAGCTCTATCTCTAGTAGGATTCAATCCTGCCTCAGGGTTTGCTTTTCAGAAAACATGTACCCCTCCACTGCAGATGATATGATCTTGCTCTAGAATTCCAAAGGTCTTCCTTGAGTGTCACCCACTGGAAGCTTCCTTAAACTACAAAATACCCCTTTGCCTACCATGAACATCATCAACACCCTCAGTCAGTATCTCAGGAACTTTGACCACACTATATCCCTCACCTGCTTCAGAGCCCATCTCAGCTTGCAAATGCTAGCCCCTTCCTTTGGAACAAGGTCAGTGGGTTGGAATAGCAGTCTAAGTTGAAAAGGGTATGGCCACTCAAACACAAAGAGAGCTTCCGGTGGCTGCACTTCCAGTCCTGTAGTAGGAATGCAAGATGCAGCATTTTAACTACTACACCACAGGATATATTCTCCGATGATCCTAACCCCTGGACATTTAAAAACCTCAAAAATGCCAGGTCACTGAAACTCTTAAGTATGATCTCCCACATTACAGGTCTGGCAACTTGTACCATGGAAAAACAGATCAGGAATATAAAGCTTTAATAGTCACGGTGACTACAGAATCAAACTGGTAAGAGGGGTCTTTCCAAACATCTCCCTCAGTTTCCTGACAAGGGTGTTTGGAACTCTATTTCTCAGATCCTGACTATTCTTTAGAAGTGGTGTTCACACTCCACTACAAGGGAGAAGAGCCTCATTATAAATGACCAAACAGGTGCTCTGCCTCTCAAACTTAGCCTATGCTGGTTAATGGCCCTCGCTCAGTTTCCCTTCATCATCAGGCTGCAGTACTTCTGAAGCTCGATGTCCAATGTCATCCAAACACTGATTCTGCACACCTGCAAGCATGCTCCCCATCAGCATGTTTCCACAAATCCTCTCTGAGAGGGTAAGCAGCCCCAGACTGAGGTCTTGAGTCAGGGAGGATCTAACCCTTGTCGAGTATGAATAAGCCAGGCTTTCAAGACCTAGCTCACTATTTGATCTAGCAAAACATGTTTGGTGTGAATTGTATCAATTCTTTCTAAGAAACAGGTTCCAGAAAGGAAATAAGCATTGAAAACATTTATTGGTAGGAACTCCTAGAAAGACAGCAGGGACGTGAATAGGGGATCCTTGTTAACATAATGATGAGCCCAACACTTGTAAAGAGAGGAAATGTGGGTGATCTGGCCTCATGTTCTAATTTCTCCAATTTGCACTCACATGTTGCTGGAGGAACTGCAAGTTCATGTACAAAGAAAGGCCTACTTCAGCCTCAGTGAGAAATGGGTCCCTAGCAACTGCCGAGTTCTATGTTCATTGCGACAAACAGGGAAATAATATGCAGAGGCCCTGACTACCCCATATTTCCTACGAAAATGGGCCAGCACGGAGGCTAACCCTTTGCTTTGCAACAACCCTATTTTCTCATTAAGATTAGACCTAAGCACTACTTATCCTAAATAGCACAGGGAAGAAAGTAAAGAATAATTATCTCCTGTAGAGGTAGCTTCAAGTGCGTTCTGTTTTAATGATGATTTACTAAGATATATCTCCTTTCTTCAGAAAGAGGAAGAATGGATCCTGTACAGAGAGGTAGGATGAAACCAGCGCCTGCAACTCCATTCGAGGTACATCTGGAGGAACTCCACTCTCTGTCCATCTAGCTCTCCGAGACAGGAATTACTGTCAAGTCTTCCTTATGAGGAAGCTGAAGCCCAAAGGGATTAAGTAACTTATCCATGCTGACGCCATTAATTAGCAGAAAGGCTTCATTGTTGGTGCAGAAACTTATATACTTTATTTAAGAATTTCATCTAAAAAGTGGACTTTGACTCAAGAATGAAGTAATTTTTTGAGTCAAACTATTTTATTTCTAACATAAAAAAACTTCCTATGATACCAATTTTAGTCAATACCAGCTTGTTTTGAGCAGTAATAAATGATTTCCCCTCTGTTGTAGGCTTTTTGATTATAACTACCGTATCAAATTCATCCCTAATCAACAAGAAAAGGGACTGAATGTCCTATCTACTGATATATGTTAAGTCAAATGAAGGCGAGAGCTCAAGTCATCCTTCTGCGAACTCCAGCTGCTGTGGTGGAAGAAAGCAGACTGTTAGTTTTACATTTTTCACTCCACTCCATAGGACTCATACCATCGTAGAAAGGGCTTTCAATATCCTTACAACTCTTGTTATAGGTTTTAAACCTGGGCCCAGCAGCAAACGCCTATAAGACTCAAGAAGACTGATGAAAGTTCAAACACAGCCTGAGACACAAAGTGAGATCTAGGGCCTTGAGGACTACGACATGATGTCTCACCAAAGTGAAAAATATGTCTGTTTTTGTTGTTGTTGTTGTTGTTTTGTTTATTTTTATTTTTAATTTATTTCCAGCCATTGTTCCCCCCTTCTCGGTCCCCCCTCCCATGGTTCCTCATCCCATTCTTCCTCCTCCTTGTCTTGAAGAGCCCCTCCCACAAGACCTCCCCCTTCCCTGGGGCCTCAAGCCTCTGAAGGATAAAGCACATCTCCCTGGTGGCTAGTCCAGGCAGTCCTCTACTATACATGTGTCAGGGACCCTGGACTGGCCCATGTATGCTCCTGGTTGGTGACTCAGTCTCTGAGAGCTCCCTGGGGTCTGGGTTAGTTGAGAATGCTGATCTTCCTATGGGGTCGCTCTCCCCTTCAGCTTCTTCAGTCCTTCCCTAATTCAACCATAGAGGTCCCTGACTTCAGTTCAATGGTTGAGCATAGGCATTTGTGTCTGTCTCAGTCAGCTGCTGGTAGGGCCTCTCAGAGGACAGCCATGCCAGGCTCCTGTCTGTAAGCACATCATAACAACAGTAATTGTGTCAGGTCTTGGTAACCCCACCCCACCCCCCATGAGATGGATCCTAAGTTGGCCAGTCATTGGACCACTTTTCCTTCAGTCTCTTCTCTATTTTTGTCCCTGCTGTTCTTTTAGACAGGAACAGTTCTGGGTCAGTTTGACTGTGAGTTAGTAACCCTGTCCTTCCACTTGAGGCCCTGTTACCTACTGGAGGTGAGTTCTTCGAGCTTCTTCTCTCTGTTGGGCATTTCATCTAAGGTCCTTCCCTTTGAGTCCTGAGAGTGTATCGCCTCCAGGGTCTCTGGTACTTTCTAGAGGATTACCTCCACCTCCCTCCCCCTGAGGCTGTTGATTTCCATTCATTTTCCTGGCCCTCTGGGCCTCTCTCCTTTAGCCTTCCCCATTCCTGATCCTGTTCCCCTTTTCGCCATCTCCTTTCCCTCTCCCACCCAGGTCCCTCCCTCCTTCTGCCTCCCATGATTATTTTCTTCCCCTTCTAAGTGGGATTGAGGCATCCTCACTTGTGCCTTCCTTCTTGTTAAACTTCTTGTAGTCTATGGCTTGTACCATGTGTATTCTGTACTTTTTGGCTAATAGCCACTTATCAGTGATTATATACCATACAAGTCCTTTTGGATTACCTCAGTTAGGATGATATTTTCTAGTTCCACCCATTTGCCTTTAAAATTCATGATGTCCTCATTTTTAATAGCTGAATAATATTCCACTGTGTAAATGTACCACAGTTTCTATATCCAGTCTTTGTTTGAGGGACATCTGGGTTGATTCCAGCTTCTGGCTATTACAAATAAGGCTGCTATGAGCATAGTAGAGCACATGTCCTTGTGCTATGATGGGACATCTTTTGGTTATATGCCCAACAGTGGTATAGCTGGGTCTTCAGATAGAACTATTTTCAATTTTCTGAGGAACTATCAGATTGATTTTCAGACATCTGTTAAGAACCCAAAAATTAAGGTCTTTTGTTTTGAACCAAAGCATAGAAGTAGTTATCGAGATCAGTAAAGAGTCCATACCTAGGGTTTTCTTGATGGGCAAGAAATGACCAATCAAAAAAGCATCAATGTGGAACACATGTGATTTATAGATGGCTGCAGGAAATGTGACCTTGAGAGTAGCCTTCAAACGACACCATAGTGTAGAGCACAGGCTTGAGAGACAAGTGGACACTGGTTTAAATATGTGACCCTAAGCTGTGTGGTCTTACACAAGTCACCTAACCTCTCCAAACACTTCCGTGCATGTAAAACAGAGATAATCACAGTGTTGTGGGAATGAAAAGCAAAAGCTAATATAAAGTAGCTCACACATGGCCAGCATGTGATAAATACGCATTAAACAGGAATTCGTTCTCATCATTACTTTTTACTGTGCACGCAGCTAGCGGCTTCATGTGTCTGAACTGAATGATAACAGCGTTTGCCATGCATATAATTTTAATGGCCTTTGAATCCCCACAGCACCTTTCATCTCAGAGGACCAAAGCCCTGCCAAATATTAACCCTTTTCTTATTCCTGTGGGTATAGGTGGGAGCTCATAGAATGCCTGGCTATTTAAAAGAAGTGTGATAGAGAAAGCCAAGTCCACATGTTTAAAGCAAAAGGAATCCAGGTCCCGTTTCCAGGACTCCTAAAATTAAGTGGATGGTATTATTTGCTCCCGGTGGCTGAACGTTGTTTATTGGTAGTGTGAATCGATGTAAATCGACATGGCTGATGCACTACTCTTTCCAGCACCGGGGTTGGGTCTGTTTTGTTTTGTTTTGCTTCCAAACTGCTTTCCCATTTTTCTAAATGTGAATTTAAAAGTCTGTCAGTCTGTGTGCCGATAACGCAGAACAGATTGTGAAGGTAACGGGACGCAATCTAGTCAAAGAAATCCGAGGAGAGCGCCAGCAGGCTGAAGATTGAGACCACTCCCGCTCGAAGGCTTCACTAATGATGGAACAATTGTGGGTGCTGATTTGTGGCTGGCATTGATATGCAGGAAGCAACGCTTTCATCCGCAATCCAGCTCCAGATTGTTTAATCCTGCCAGTGGATGTGCTGCCTGCGTGTGCAAAGGACTCCAGAGAATCTCTCCAGATAATAAGAGATGGGGATAGGCAAGCAAGCAGAGCCTCCGGTCTACCTCCAGAATCCTGCCTGAAACCGTTGCTTGGTCATGTACCGGGGCGTCTGCATCTTGACAACTTCTATGGATTAATAACGGAACACAGCTTTAAAATAGTAGAATCAGTCACTATGGGAAAAGGGTGGGTGCAGCTGAGCTGTAGACTCCACAATTCCAAACTTATCTAGCATTACCTTTGCAAAAAAATAAAAAAAGAAGAAGACGAAAAAGAAGGAAGAAACAACATGTAAATATGCTCAGGCTGCCATCCGCATTTACTGTGGGGACCTGATTTTTTTTTCTCTCTCTCTCTCTTTTTCTTTTTCCCAAATAGCACCTGCCTCTATTCAGAGATGTCTGTGTTCGAGGATAAGTGAGAACAACAAAGGCTTCCGCTGCGGCAGCGGCTGCATCATTTTCTTAGAACTTACCATTATATGCTTCGGGTCAGAGAGTGAGGGTGGGTGCAGGGAATGAAGCTTTTAATATCAGGTGAATGGATTTTTTTTTTATAAGAGGTTAGGAAGCTTCTGGGTCTTAGAGAGAAAAAGGGAGCTTTAAATGTAATCACATCGCTTTTGTGCTGTAATTATCAGTGCATGACGAATCATCTTTTCATCCACTCTGTTTAGGCAGAGGAAATGTCTGCCCCCACCTCTGCGCCCGGCCATCCCGAGAAGCCACAGTGGCCCCATTTCACCGGCTGAGGAAATACAGCTTATCTAGAAAAATGATCCTGAGAGATCACCTTAGAGGGAGGGTGGGAATAAAGGTACAAATTGATTTAAAAACAAAAAAACAAAAAAGAAAAACTAGGACCTTGTCACATGTTCACTGTTTGAAGAGATTATGATATTAAGTAATTTTTTTCATAATTCCTATTGCAAAAAAAAAAGGTTAACAGTGTATAAAAGAGAAAAATATCGAACTTCGGACTACTTGGCCCTGTTTGAAAAAATGGTTAAAATATTGAGGCAAGTAGCAGTTTGAATCGGTGTCAAGAGTCCAGGCAAATGATTCAATTCCTGTGCAAAATAAAAGGTTTTTTTTAAAGTCCCCCCTAGAACTGTAATAAGCAAGAAATGTTAAGTATTTGTGAAGTGCTTTGAAAATGATAAATATCACTTAAAAATCAGCAGAAAGAAAGAAAAATCCAGGCATGGTGCTACATATCTCTAACTCTGGTACTTGACAGGGAGAGACCAGAGGATCAGGAGTTCAAGGCTAACCCCTGGACTTAGTGAGCTTTAGCACATCCGGGGCTGCGTGAGAAACTGTTTCAAAAGGAAAATGGATCAAAGAAAGGTAAAAAAGAGTAGAGGAGAGCAAAAGTGATGGAAACTACAGCATATAAGCAGTATAGTGTTAAATATGCGTATTTTTAGTGTTTTTTAAAATGGTGACTCTTCACTGCGAAATTCTACCAGGCCTTCAAAAGGAATCAACACCAGTCCTTCCCAAATTATTCCACAAAATATAATAGGAATGTAAACATCCCAACTTCTGTTATGAAATTGGTATTTTTACCCTGATGGCAAAACCAAACAAAGATGCAACAAAAAGAAAAGAATACTGAAAACTGTGGGAGTTTGAGAGACGGCTCCGAGGTCAGAAAACTGACAGCTCCTGCAGAGGACCCTTTGTTTCCCAGCACCCAGATGTTGGCTCAATATTTTGTAGCTCTAGTCTCACGGGATCCAATGTCCTCCTCTGACCTTCTCAACACTGCACACATGTGGCTCACAGACATACATGTAGTCAAAACACTCAAGGGTTGGGGATTTAGCTCAGTGGTAGAGCGCTTGCCTAGGAAGCGCAAGGCCCTGGGTTCGATCCTTATCTCCGGAAAAAAAAAAAAAAAAAAAAGAACCAAAAAAAAAAAACAAAAAAAAAAACACTCAGACACATGCAATAGAAACAAAGAGAGGAAGGAAAAGAGGAATCGCAGTGAAATGAAACCAGGCACGGCTGGTGAGACAGCGCGACAGATACGGGTGCTTGCCACCAACCTGACCACCTACGCTGATGCTCCACAACCCAACTGGTGGAACGGAAAAACTGACTCACTAGTTGGAGTCCATCCTCCACGTCCTACCATGGTACATGCATGCCCCCAACACGTAAAACCACATTTTTATAAAAGATTCTTCAACATGAGCAAGTCGACTTCATTCCAGTGCTGGGCCAACATACACAAGTCAGTAAATGTACTGTATCTCAAAGAAAAGCCACACAAACATTTTAATAGATGCAGAAAAAGCTTTTGACAAAATCCAACATTTTTGGGGGGAGGTGCAGCAAACTTTATTGATGGTATTCAAGAAAGAAGGGAGGGCTCTCTGGGCCCCTCCTGTTGTTATGGGGATCTGGGGTGGAATTGTGAGGGAGATGCTCAGTGTTGGGGGCTGAGTTGGGATGCGGACTACTTAGCAACTGAGGGCCTCTCTCTTGCTCTCAGTATCCTTGCTGGGCTGGGGTGGGTGGTCCAGGGTTTCTTACTTCTTGGAGGCCATGGAGGCCATGAGGTCCACCACCCTGTTGCTGTAGCCATATTCATTGTCATACCAGGAAATGAGCTTTACAAAGTTGTCATTGAGAGCAATGCCAGCCCCAGCATCAAAGGTGTAAGAGTGGGAGTTGCTGTTGAAGTTGCAGGAGACAACCTGGTCCTCAGTGTAACCCAGGATGCCCTTTAGTGGGCCCTCGGACACCTGCTTCACCACCTTCTTGATGTCATGATACTTGGCAGGTTTCTCCAGGCGGCATGTCAGATCCACAATGGATACATTGGGGGTGGGAACACGGAAGGCCATGCCAGTGAGTTTCCCGTTCAGCTCAGGGATGACCTTGCCCACAGCCTTGGCAGCACCAGTGGAAGAAGGGATGATGTTCTGGGCTGCCCCACGGCCATCACGCCACAGCTTTCCAGAGGGGCCATCCACAGTCTTCTGAGTGTCAGTGATGGCATGGACTGTGGTCATGAGCCTTCCACAATGGCAAAGTTGTCATGGATGACCTTGGCCAGGGGGGCTAAGCAGTGGGTGGTGCAGGATGCATTGCTAGCAATCTTGAGGGAGTGGTCATATTCCTCGTGGTTCACACCCATCACAAACATGGGGGCATCAGCGGAAAGGGCAGAGATGATGACCCTTTTGGCCCCAGCCTTCTCCATGGTGGTGAAGACGCCAGTAGACTCCATGACATACTCAGCACCAGCGTCAGTCACCCCATTTGATGTTAGCTGGATCTCGATCCTGGAAGATGGTGCTGGGCTTCCCGTTGATTATAAGCTTCCCATTCTCAGCCTTGACTGTGCTGTTGAACTTGCCATGGGTAGAGTCATACTGGAACATATATACCATGTAGTTGAGGTCAATGAAGGGGTTGTTGATGGCAACAATGTCCACTTTGCCAGATGCAGAGCAGAAAGCAGGCCTGGTAACTAGGTGCCCAATACGGCCAAATCCGTTCACGCCAACCTTTACCATCTTGTCTATGAGACGAGGCTGGGACTGCACGAGAAGACACAGCTGTCTCTGGAACAGGGAGGAGCAGAGAGCCAACATTTTTTTTTATTTCAAGAAAAGCAAGCAAAAGAGTCAGAGGCAGCCTGAGCTCCCACTGTTAGGAGTCCCACAAGAAGGCCAGACTATGCAACCATAATAGATGTACTGAGAGCCAAGGTCAGGCTCATGCAGACTCTAACTGTTGGCTCAGTCTCTGTAAGCCCCTATGACCCATGTCGGTTGATTTTGTGGGTTTTTTTGTGGTGTCCTTATCCTCTTTGGCTCCTAGTAATACAGGGATGGCTCAACATATGAAAATTTATCAATGTAATCTACCATATAAACAAACTAAAAGAAAAATACACACGATCATCTCATTTGATACTGAAAAATCCTTTGACAAAATCCAACACCCCTTCATGATAACAGTCTTAGAGACTTTTATCTAACTAGACATAACCAAACATAAAAAAGGCAAATTACAGCAAGCCAATAGCCAACATCAAAATAAATCAAAAGAAACTCAAAGCAACTCCACTAAAATCTGAAACAAGACATGGCTGTCTACTCTTTCCATAGCTAGTCCATATAGTACTTAAAGTTCTAGCTAGAGCAATAAGACAACTAAAATAGAGCAAGGGATACAAACTGGGTATGGAGAAATCAAAGTACCTCTATTTACAGATGATAGGATAACATGCATAAGTGATCCCAAAAATTCTACCAGTGACCTCCCACAGATGATAAATACCTTCAGCAGAAAGGCTGGATACAAAATTAACTCAAAAAAAATCAGTAGACCTCCTATGTACGAATGACCAACTGGCCAAGAAAAAATATCAAAGAAGCAATGCCCTTCACAATAGCCACAAATTATGTAAAATAGCTTGATATAACTCTAGCCAAGCAAGTAAAAGACCTGTGTGGTGAAACTTTAAGCCTTTGAAGAAAGAAATTGAAGATATCAGATGGAAAGATCTCCTATAACTGGTCTTTGCTACTTTGTGGGTTCTTCTTTATCCTTCTTGGTTTCACCCCCATCACTAGATAGAAGAAGAATAGAGTGGGATTGAAGACTGGTACAACAATTCTGGAAAGCAGTCTGGAGGTTCCTCAGAAAATTGGACATTGAACTACCTGAGGACAAAGCTATACCTCTCTTGGGTATATACCCAAAAGATACCCCAACATATAACAAAGACACATGCTCCACTATGTTCATAGCAGCCTTACTTATAATAGCCAGAAGCTGGAAAGAACCCAGATGCCCTTCAACGGAGGAATGGATACAGAAAATGTGGTACATCTACACAATGGAATACTACACAGCTGTCAAAAACAATGACTTTATGAAATTCAAAGTCAAATGGATGCAACTGGAAAATATCATCCTGAGTGAGGTAACCCAATCACAGCAAAACACACATGGTATGCACTGATTGATAAGTGGATATTAGCCCAAATGCTCGAATTACCCTACATGTACAGAACACATGAAACTCAAGAAGGATGATCAAAATGCAAATGCTTCACTCCTTTAAAAGGGGAAAAAGAATACCCTTGGGGGGGAATAGGGAGGCAAAGATTAAAACAGAGGCAGAAGGAACACCCATTCAGAGCCTGCCCCACATGTGACCTATACATATATAGCCACCAAACTAGATAAGATGGATGAAGCAAAGAAGTGCAGGCTGACAGGAACCGGATGTAGATCTCTCCTGAGAGACACAGCCAGAATACACCAAATACATAGGCGAATACCAGCAGCAAATCACTGAACTGAGAACGGAACCCCCGTTGAAGGAATCAGAGAAAGGACTGAAAGAGCTTGAAGGGGCTCGAGACCCCATATGAACAACAATGCCAACCAACCAGAGCTTCCAGGGACTAAGCCACTACCCAAAGACTATATATGGACTGACCCTGGGCTCCAACAGCATAGGTAACAATGACTATCCTAGTAAGATCACCAGTGGAAGGGGAAGCCCTTGGTCCTGCCAAGACTGAACCCCCAGTGAATGGGATTGTTGTGGGGAGGGCGGTAATGGGGGGAGGATGGGGAGGGGAACACCCATATAGAAGGGGAAGGGGAGGGGTTAGGGGGATGTTGGCCTGGAAACTGGGAAAGGGAATAACAATGAAATGTAAATAAGAAGGGTTGGGGATTTAGCTCAGTGGTAGAGCGCTTGCCTAGCAAAGCGCAAGGCCCTGAGTTCGGTCCCCAGTTCAAAAAAAAAAAAAAAGGAAAAAAAAAAAAAAATGTAAATAAGAAATACCCAAGTTAATAAAGATGGAGAAACAAAAAAGAAGAATAGAGGGGAGAGAGATCTCTGAATCAAATTTCTTTGTTTTTGTTTTTTGAGCACTATAACTAACAAACCACACCAACCGGCCTGAGCAACCAACAACCTTGCCTACTGGAGTTCTAGTATTTATATACTAGAAAAATTCCCAGAATTCCAATGTCACACAATCACAGAAATGAACTGTAGCTGGCAAAACCATGCTTTTGCTAGATCACAAGACAAATCATGGTCAGCTACTTCAGCCCAAAGTCGCCCCACATCCCTACATCTGGGATTAAAATGATTCAAAAATGTCACTACAATCTCCCACGCTCATGATTAAAAAAAATCGTAATAAGAATAAGAACAGAAAGAATGTATTGAGGCTGGAGAGATGGCTCAGTGGTTAAGAGCACTGACTGCTCTTCCAGAGGTCCTGAATTCAAATCCCAGCAACCACATGGTGACTCACAGCCACCTGTAATGAGATCTGATGCCCTCTTCTGGTGTGTCTGAAGACAGCTACAGTGAACTTATATACATAAAATAAATAAATAAATCTTTTAAAGAAAGAGAGAATGTATTTAATATAAAACTCTGTATAGCAAAGGAAGCTGTTGAGGAAGAGATGACCTACAGAATCCACACAGATCTTTGGCAGCTATACATCTGAAAGAGAATTAATATCTAGAATATATGAAGAACTCAAAATAATAGACACTGGGTCAGTAATATGGCTCATGACTAAAGGTACTTGCCACCAAGACGACCTGAGTTAGAGACCCATGAGTGGCATGGTAGAAGGGATCTGACTCCTGACCTACATGCACACACTGTGGAACATGGCTACCCACGCACATCTACACATCTGCATGCACATGCACACAAATAAACAATTACAATTTAAAACAGGGTTCCTGCAGGAGAAACTACAATGATTTCTTTGTTAAATGGACATGTTGTCAAACTGCCTTATAGGTATTTATGTTTCTATTTAAAAATTAGTGCCATATTCAGCCCTGGTCAGAGAAGCTTTTGTTTGGAGTTGGCAGTTGGTTAAGGAAAAGACTCACAACTGGACAAAGTGCCAAGAATAATTGGCCATTGAGCTATCAGCCCTAAATGGGACATCTGTATAACCCCATCTAAATTTCAGGGAATATCACAGAAGAAGGAATGAAAAGGGTTTAAGAACAAGGAGAAGGAAGGAATCCCATGAAATACTGTCTTCTGGACATGGTGTGGCTGGGGCAGCCATGATCTCACAGCAGTAATAGCTGCTACATGAAACCTGCACAAGGTTGAACCCATCAATGTCCCATTATGCATAGGGGAATAGTGCAGAAGGCCTCACACCTTTCTGAGGAGCTAAGCAGTTAATATTTGCTGAGGGATGGAGAGTCACATTCCTCAGGGGTACAGCCACTGGTAAATTGTTTGCACTCAAGTAAACTCTCCCCTGGTCTTATTCATGAAAGCAACCCTGACTAAATGCAGTGGAACACACACACACACACACACACACACACACACACGCGCGCGCGCGCGCGCTCACACACATGCTCACAAGCACAGATACATACACACATACAGAAAGTAAGAGGAAAACTTTCTTTAAATTGTTGGAAAGAAGAAAGGGACAAGTGGAAGAAGGAAATAGTAAGAGACAATAATTGTGGGGATGAGGCGATGGCTTGGGGTGTAGGGGGTATGTAATGTAAAAGAAAAAATACAATTTTTAAAAGAAATGAAAAAAGTTTATCTTGCTGAGACACACTGAAAATTAGCAGGGGTTTTAATACCCTCCATGTCCTCCATTCAGTCTAGAGGGGGAGACACATGGCCTTAACAAAAAGTGGGCTGACAGAGAGAGGATGACCTTTATCCATAGAATATGGCAGCCATAGTAACTTGGCAAAGGATTTGTTTCTGTCCCAACACCACATGCATCTGTGTGGTCTCACATGAGTTTGGCAGCTAATTCCTATTGTCCATTGGCATCTGTGCTCCAAAATCTGCAGTTTGCTATTGTTCCAGAAACTAAAGATTTCTAAACAGCATTCTTAAGATCTTGTAGCAACTATGGCTACAAAACTATTATATGTTTTTGCCTTGAAAACAAAATCTTAGGAAAATGAGTTCATTTTAACAGTACTAAAACACACACGCACATGCGCGCGCGTACAAAGATGCAACTCAGGAGGGTTGACAGGATAGCTCTCAGCCTTAGCTATTTGGTAAGCTGGAACTACATTTCCCAGAATCCCTTCCTTGTCTTGTCTTGGATAGTGCTGGCCTCAAGAGAAATCTGTATGAGCAATGACAGGGAAGGAAACTAGTGGCTCATGTGGTCAGAAGATCATAGCTGCTCAAGGCAAGGGAGGGCGGGGCAGAGAGATGAGCAAGACCCAGGTTGTTCTACTCATTCTGTCTGCCATGATAACCTGTAGCAACACCACTCCACCATTAAACCCATCTACTTATTTAGCCACAAAGAACAAGCAGCATCCTGCAGTCTTCCGTTGTCAATCCATTCCTAACTCTGTGGTACCTGCTGAATAGGACAGACTTCATGCAAACTCCAACTGGTTTATCTACTCTAGAACTGGTTCAGACAGGTTCAGTTTATAACGTAAGTCATGCAAAAAAAAAAAAAAAAAAAAAAAAAAAAAACTTAGAGGAAGACTGCTGATCTCCTTAAATCTCCTTAAGCTGTCTCTTTGCTCCTCCTGCTTCATGAACATGCCTTCAATTTGTGTGCTTTTTAATATCTCAAGATATCCCTCGAGGCATCTCCTGGATGGAATTCGTCCCTATTTACTAAGTAGTGCAATGATTAAAACCAGAATAACAGGCCTAGAAGTGTAGCTCATGATACATTACCTGTTTAGCATGCACAAAATCCTGGGTTTGATTCTGAGCACTTCCCCAAAATAGCCAAAATAACAATCAAACTGTAGATTTATAAATTCTAGGACAAGACTTTGTGTGCAAGGCTTTCTAAAAACTTTCAGTCGAGTTGTGTAGTATCATTATTGTAAAATATTTCGGGGGACTGAAATATTAAGTTACTCAACAAGGGGAAGAAGGAGAAGTTAGGAGAAAAGCACAGGAAACATTCCTGAGTTATTGCTCTGAAGAGAAAAGGGTTCCTTTACAGACTCTAAAGTCAAACTCTTCCTTTTCGATGTTGATAAATAAAACGTTGTAAGAAATGCAGATGCGTTTCTAATTCTTAGAACTTGTGTGATCTAGAGAAGCTTCTGGCAGTTTAAGGAAGCATGTTTCAGATTCAGGAATCTTGCGAACCAAACTTTAAACCGTTAGTAGTTTGAAATCACCCAACACACATATATTTTCATGGAATTGGCAAATGCTAGGCCAGTTTGAGTTCTCAGTGGCTGACCGAGTATACATACACATGCAAACACACAGAAGAGCAAAAGAAGAGCGACAGAGTAATGATCTCAGTAGCGGCAAGGGAAAGAAGTTCTTTGATGTACCGGGACCAGGCTGTGTTCTAATAACTTAATGAACATTAAGTGACGAGCTAAGATGGGCTCATGCCTGTATCTGTCTCCTCCTAACACCAGTCAGCGAGCCTTATGCTAGTAACTTTTACCAGTCACCATGAGGATTTGCACCATGGAGAATCAACAAATCCGGAGTCAGGACCAGTTATGCTGTTAGTCACTAATAACCCCCAAGCATCACAAGTCTTCAGTCAGAATCTAAAAGCAAGTTCACACATTGTTAATACCCTAGTACATTATTCTGCATAACTTAATGAGAAAGGTGAGCTTAAGCAGAGGATGGAGAAAAGTGCACATAAAGTAAGGGACCAAGCATCTTAAGGGAGGCAGGGCACGATAGCACAGGAGGTAAAGGCACTTGCCACCAAACCTGAAGACCGGAGTTCATCTCCAGAACCTATAGATCTATAGGATGAAGAACAGGAACCAATTTCCTCACTTTGTCCTCTCACCTTCACCCATGTGCTGTGGTATGTGCATCACACACACACACACACACACACACACACACACACACATGTATATGCACATACATACACACACATACACACACACACAGAAATGTAATAGACATGCTTTAAAATAAAATAAAGAATTTTAGAGTAAAGGGAGATCTGGCTGGGGTGCAATTTGACTATAATAACAGGTGATCTAAGAGAACCTGGCATGGTCCCCTCTCTTCCAGGGCTTCTGGGAAAGCTGACAAGCCCATTCCTTTTCTCGCCATGCTCTCTCTATGACATTGGATGCTGTGGTTTGTTCTTACTACTCTAAGAGAATGCTTGAGTCTGACTGATTTATGATAAACAAAACCCATTAGCTCACAGTTCTATAACCTGGGAAACTTAAGATTGAGGAAGCTGCATCTGGCATGGTAGAAGGTAGAAAACCCAAGGTGAGAGAGAGAGGGGGAGAGACAGACAGACAGACAGATAGGCAGACAGAGAGAAAAAAAAAGGAGAGGGGAAAAGGGAAAGGAAGAGAGAAAAGAGAGAGGGATGGAGGAGAGAGAGAGAGAGAGAGAGAGAGAGAGAGAGAGAGAGAGTCCGGTCAAATGTTCCTTTTTTGTAAAGCAGCCAGCTCTTCAACACTCTGTTCATGAGGGTGGCATCCTTGTGGTCTAACACTACGTAGACATTCCCCTCCTCCTTGAAAACCAGGCCTGGGGATGGTCAATCGCTTCAGTTTCCTGAAAACCATCAGTGGTTTTGATTTGCTAACAGCCTTTGCCATTAATGAGTTGACATATCTTAAACCCAATAAAATAGGACTTTGAGTGATTTCAAGGAATACTTTTTAAATTGGATTTATTTATTTATTTATTTATTTATTTATTCATTTATTTTATGTGTATATGAGTACACTGTAGCTGTCTTCTGACACACCAGAAGAGGGCATCAGATCCCATTACGGATGGTTGTGAGCCACCATGTGGTTGCTGGGAATTGAACTCAAGATCTCTAGAAGAGCAGTCAGTGCTCTTAACTGCAAAGCCATCTCTCCAGCTCCCTCAAAAGAATACTTTAATGCCAATGAAATTGAAGAAGAAATGGGAGGAGGATGGGGAGGTGTGGAGACAAACCGATAAAGAAAGTTAAGAACGGCACCAGGTATGTGGAGCTACGAAAACCTTAATTTTACACCATGGACAAGGTCACTTGATGCTTGGAAGCCAAGTGCACTACGTCCGCCTCTCTCTTCCTCTCATCCACAAGGGAGTAGAAGCGTCAGTGGGTAGCCTGGGCCAGAACACACAAGGAAAACTACAAGCTGCTTCTGTCACATTTCTAGAGGAGAAGAAACCTCTCTATCCAGCTCCAAAGCAGGGAGTGAATTTTTAATTCAAGTGGTTGCTCCTCTTGGAGGAAGAACTGCCCATTGTATTAAACAATCCTCAGGCTATGCTGTCAGAAATAAACATCAAAAAAATGTGAACGAGTAAAATGGGAAGAATAATAAACCAAGGGCTCTCTGCTATAAACAACTGCCAGGTCCCACGCAGAGGAAAGAAAGCCTCCCTGCTTCCTTGGCAGGGTCCTCACTTCCTCCAGCTCAGTGGCCTTCCAGCTTCTCTACTGCTCTCCTGTGTTTGCTCTCCATGGGTCAAAATTAGCATCTGCAGCCACCGTCCCAGAAACAGACTTCCACTCTGTGCTTCACTTTGAACATCTGCTGGTCCTGAACTAGGTATAAATGGTGAGTGGGATGGTATTCAAAGGGCGGTGATCTCGCCACTTCACTCCAGCAATGACACTAAAAACCCTTGAACAAAATCTTGCTTCATACTCAAGAGAAGCACGCGTAGGTTCCAGGTTAGTGAAACTGTCTGGCATTCGCGGTGCTCCCTGCCTTTGGGTGCTTCATGTCAGGGTTGTTCTGAGTAAAACGGAACACGAAGTGACTTACCAACAAAACGCTGTGCTAATTTGTAGTCGAGTCAGGGTAAGAGTGTCCCGTGGGTCGTGTCATGGTCCTGTGGTAGGTGGAGGAGGAGGGGAACAGTAACTTCTCTTTTCATCTTTGGTTTTGGGCCAAAGGCAGCTTTTCTGAAGGACACTCAGAAAACACAGTAGATAGCAAGATCCCAGAACCAGAAGCACACACTCGGGGCTAACCTAACATGATGATGACAGAGACGGCTGGCTTTTGCCTTATGTTCTTTTTGTGATGCTGGAGCCTGAACTCAGGGCCTCAAGAAAATGCTTCTTGGGTGAGAACCTTCCTGAAGAAACAGGAGCAAACATCTATTTCACTCCACATAGGGCACCAGTAACAGGCCAAGGTCACTGTCCCATCAAAGTCCAACTTGACGAACTAGTGATTTTCTTAGTTACTTATGGGAGTAGGATATCTCAGAGGCGTCACTGGAAAGCTCACCTAAGTGCAGGGGATGACTCAGAACAGCCCAGGTCCTGGAGCTCCATGCAGGACTTGGAAGCCCCTCTGCATGTCCAGAGTGTCTCTTCCTAGCACCTTGGCCAGATGGAGAATCCCTACGCCATCCCCAGCAGCCATTCCCTGCTTTTATAATGTTGGGGAGGCTGGGGAATCTTGTGCATCTTGTAAGCTTTAACTTTTCCAAACTTGTGAAATCTGTTTCCCTGAGACTCAGAAGTGTGCCTTCTCCCTGCAGGAGGAGATACTTCAACTCTATGGCTACTCGGCCATGCTCTACCACTACCACAAACTAATGCCTGCAGGGACAGCTGACTGTGGAAAGACAGGATGATGTTGGAAGGAGGCTGGCAGGTCTGTGGTTATTACCTGTCTACAATGCTTCCTGAACATAGCATAGATTTTCCTCTAGTTTTCAGTTGTCCTCACTGGGAGTCAGTGCTGGTCCTTGGATGGATGCTTAGTCCCAGAAGGTTGTACATCCTACAGATTCCAGTGAAGGAAGTAACACCCAGGATGTCATACTGGTAGTGTGTTATACAACATGAGGGGAATTGAAGGAAAGAATGGCCCACTCTGTCTAACTATGAGCTCAGGAGAGAAAAGCCTACTCCACTATTTTTTTTAATTTAACTCAAATCCTATTAGTGCCCAAGCAAAAGTGATGAGCAGGCAGCAAGAGGCAGGAATCTGAGTTCTGAATAGATTGTGTGTAGAGCGGTGGGACAGATGTGTTCATCTGATGGACTGGCTAATCTTAAGTCAACTTGGCATAGGCTAGAGTGATCTGAGAGCGAAGAACCCCAGCTGGAAAAATGCCAGCATAAAACTGCTTGTAGGTAAGCCGCAGAGCACTTTCTTAGCAATTAGTGGTTGATGGGGGAGGGCCTATCCCATTGTGGGTTGGGCCATTCCTGGCTGCTGGTGCTAAGTACTATGAGAAATCAGGCTAAGCAAGCCAGGGGAGCCAGCTAGTAAGAAGCTCCAATTCATGTCTTCTACATTAGCTCCTGCTTCCAAGTTCCTGCCCTATTTGAGTTCCTGTACCGACATTCTTCAGTGATGGTCTATGGATGTGGAGATGTAAGCCAAATAAACGCTTCTCCCCCAACTTGCTTTTTTCTTTTTTGATGATGGTGTTTCATCATAACAATAGTAGCCCAAATTAAGACACCTGGAAAGCATGTGTCACCTTCCCTGTCATCCTGAGATGGAAACCTAACACAGGTAACAAACATTCACTCCAGATATCCCAATGTTGTGTCTTCTACAGCTTCTCTGACCATAGTGCACACACACACACACACACACACACACACACACACACACACACACACATACACACGCAAAGGGCAAACATGCACACAAATAGACACACAACTATCACAGAAAAAAATGGCTCATGAAATGCTCAGTAACAAAAATAGTTATCCATTAGTCTCTGTAGTCTTTAGTCACTACTAGTTAGTAGTTGCCAACAAAATCACTTTAGCCGTAGAGAGCTCCAAGTGGCTCTTGACTTCAGCAAAGAGATTCTTGTGTTCTAGAAAAGAGGATCCTGAAGACTGTTAGGGAAAGGGACCAAGATTCCAAAATGGCTGTTTAAAAAAAGCAAATCACGCAGTTTGGGGAATCCAATATAATGAATGACAAGTAATCCTCCAAATATCTGCTATTTCCACGTCGCTGTGTGCATACACAGAGAACCCTTTACACTGGTTAAAGTCCTATGAAAAGACAGCTGCTGCTGCTGCTGCTGCTGCTGCTGATGATGATGATGATGATGATGATGATGATGATGATGATGATGATGATGATGATTAAGCCAAACAGTACAGGTTCACGGTTTCTGCTCCTGTTTCCTGCACAGAGACATCACAAACAAACATGCCCCATTTCCTTCAATGATATCATCCTTGATCCCCATTCGAAATCAGGACAGGGGTGACTGTTACGATCACAAAACAATACCACAGGACTCTGTGAAATGTACAATACTTCCCTGTGCATTATTAAATCTCACAATAGCCCCGTGAGAAAAGCAAACTAGCAGAGCAGAAATCCTAACATTAAGGAAGAGGATGCCAGGCTATGGTGGTGCATGCTTTTGATCCCAGCACGCAAGGGGCAGAGGCAGGCGGACCCTCTAGTTCTGAGCTCTAGGCCAGCACAGTCAACAGAGCAAGATCCAGGAGAGACAGAGATACACAGAGAAATTCTCCCTGACCCCCCCCCCCAAAAGGCAGAAAAAGGATGACAGAGAAAAGAGAATGAATGTTGCCTTAGGATACCAGCAATGAGGCAGCAGGTCTAGGGCCATACTATGCCGTACGTGGCAAATCTAGTCTATAATGGGGTACCAGCAGGAATCCTAATATTTCCCAATGCCTTGTAACCAGTATTTTATGGGTTAAATCCACAGAGTCCTTTAGACACCTCAATAAGGAAAGCTTTACAGAGTGGCGATTAGCTCTAAATAGTCACATATGCTAAAACCTGAAACTGGGGGAAGCTTCAGGAAAATAAAAGTAGCCCAGGAAAGCACAAAGAGGTGGTGAGGAAAGGCGGGGAGCTACAGGCACAGACATCTCCAGAAAGCCAGCGAGCTTAGCTAAGTACTAAGCTTTCATTAAAAGCAGGGTGTGTGGAGGAGTTCACTTTAGAACACCTCCCAACACCAGCTTTGAGAAGGGAAACCCCTCCCACCTCGTCCTCACTTCAACTCCCAAGATTCGCAGCCTCAGCCATGAGTCACACAGCAATTGCCTGTGATCCGCATCTGCCCGGATCCCTTCAGCTTCAGCAAGGAAACTGCAGGCTCCTGCTTGCCCATAATGAGAAAATCAGTGCAACAATGTGTCCGGATGCCGGGGAGCTGGCAGCCAGCAAAAACACTAGTGCACTTGGCTAATTTTCCTTTCCAAGGCTATTGACTGTAAAGAGAATTGGCTTTTGCAGATTAAGAGAAATTCGAGGTTGGCGTCCTTCTCTTAAACGTGACCTCTTTGTTTCCATTTTAATGTGTCCCTAGAAGTTTCCTGCGAGTACGTCAGCAAGCTTCGCGCTGATTTTAATCACCCTGTCCTTCTGTTCCCAGGCTTTAGACATCCTGGCCCTCACGCACTTTAGAGTATTACTCCAAGCTTAACCTACTCTTGTTTTCTGGAAGGGAGCAGTGTTATAAATAAAAACAGACTACCAGCTGAAAGCAGCTGAGACTCCTGTTACAGGGTTGAAGAGCTGGTTCCCAGGAAGAATCGGTCAACTGAACGAGCTGGAGACAGAAGAAAACCTTCGAAGTGACTAATTGAAAATGTAGCACTTGAATACCCACCCCCAAAAAAAAACCCTCTTATTAATCCTCAATAACATAAGACTTTGCTTCTCAGTGAATCACCCCATCTCTGTGCCTTCCTGTCTTACTCATTAACTCTCTGTGGTGACTGATATAGAGCCCACACCTGCAATCCTAGCACTCAGAAGGCTAAAGCAAGTTTCAGTCCAATCAGGGATACCCTGGGGTACCTTGCCATCTATACACTCACTCACACAGAGGGAAAAGGAGAGAGAAAAAGACAAAACTACACTGTGTCTGGCCTCTGTCCTGACCACCCTATTGAAAGCTACAAACAAAGGGGTATGCGTACGCAGTGCGTGCTTCTTGGTATTTGTTTATTCTGAATTTCTAATTTAAGGATTCAGATGGCTCTCCCTCGAGAATTTTCCCTCCTCATCCATACCATCACTCTTTCTTCATTTTCTTCCTACATCTCAGACCTTCGGTCTTCAGCCTTTTTCGACTTCCCTTCTCCCATCTTCTTAAAAGTCGAAGCCAGTCCAATTTCAGATCCGGATGCCTCACCAAAGCTTAAGCTCCATCATAGCGTAGAGTAAGAAAGGCGGAGGAGCCGGAATGCCTGGGCAGAGTGAGTAAGGACAAGGAAACGGATGGGAGCAAGGGAGAAAACTTACCTGTGTTTTCAGAGGGTGCTTAGGAACTGTGTTTGCAGTACATAACGCTTCTACGAAAACAAGAAAAGAATCAACGTTTAGCCTTGCACGATGGCACTTGTCTGCAACTCTACCACTCAAGAGGTGAAGACAAGAGGACTAGCATAGGTTCAAGGCCATCGTGGACTGCACACCTGTCTCAAAAGAAAAAGAGGGAAAAATAAATAATTGATTCAATCTGGCATAGTGGTACACAGACTATAATCTGAGCAGTCAGGAGATAGAGCCATGAAGATTGGGAGTTTAGTTATTCTCAGATATATCACAAGTTCAAGGCCAGCCTAGGCTACATGAAACTGTCTTAAGACAAAACCCATAAAAAAAATGACTAATGATATAGTGGTGGAGCACTCGCCTAGAGTATATAAGGCTCTGGATTCCATATCCAGCTCCCTAGAAATAAGTAAGTAGCAGTAAATGCTGTGCTGGGTGGTAGCACGCACCTTCAATCCCAGCACTCAGGAGGTAGAGGCAGGCAGAACTCTGTGAGTATAAAGCCAACCTGGTCTACAAATCAAGTTTCAGGACGGCCAAAGCTACACAAAGAAATTCTGTCTCTAAGATAGATAGATAGATAGATAGATAGATAGATAGATAGATAGATAGATAGATAGATAGGTAGATAGATAGATAAATGAATGCCTGGTCTGCGAAGTGAGTTTCTGAACAGCTGAGGCTGCACGGAGAAACTCTGTCTCAAAGAAAGAAAGAAAGAGAGAGAGAGAGAGAGAGAGAGAGAGAGAGAGAGAGAGAGAAAGGAAGGAAGGAAGGAAGGAAGGAAGGAAGGAAGGAAGGAGGGAAGGAGGGAAGGAAAGGAAAGACTCAAACAACAAACAAATGGGCTAGAGATGTAGCACAGCTGGAGTACTTGTCTAGCATTCACAAAGCTCTTGGTTCAAGACCCAGCACCAGGTAAAAGCATGTTCAGTGGTGCAGGCCTATGTCATAATCTTTATTTTTATCCTCACTAAAGAGGTGAAAGCATGAGATCCTGAAGGTCAAGCTGATCTGTAGCTTGAGTTCAAGGCCATGCTAGGTTACCTCAGATCCTGCCTCAAAAAGAAAGGTTTTATGGGAGAGTAGCCATTATTTTCTTGAGAATTTCAGACAGGCTATTTCTCCAAAGGCCAGGCTAGACCGGAAGAAATGATGCTACAGCGATACTCATTTCCACTATATTAGTGGCGAGGACAAATTCCACAAAGGTAGAAACTGGGTTGTAACAGTTACTAGTCAAAGCAACGTGGAAGTGGCTTACTACAGAGGCTTCAAATCTTGAAGAGCCATCAGGACACTGTACTATAGAATTCTTAGAGGAACATAACCACTGACTACAGACAAAGTCAAGCGCTAGAAAACAGAAAGCAGACATCAGCCTCCACAGTTAAAAATCCGCAATCTTCCACCAGTCATAAGACCTGAGACAGTGTCAACTACTGAAGAGGGGAGCATCTCCTTCTAAAGGACACATTCTATACACACTACTGTAATAACTACATGTACTAACATTTCCCCAAATTCATTATGGAAAAGTGTAGGCTTTGATGTTTCAAAACCTACTTTAATAAGGGTTCTTAACCCTTTAACCTCCCTGCTAGCCCACCACCCACCAGAGATAGTAGAAAGAAAAGGTTAATAGGACAAGAGTGTAGGCCTGTTTAGATATAGTTCTTTTGAGTGATTCCAATTGTTGGGATATCAGCAGTGCAGTTCACATGAATCAGTAGTGGAGGCTTAAACTGCTTGCAAGTACAATTCACGAATCACTAATGGCATTTCAATCCAGAAGAAACCACAAGGCTCTGCCCATCGGCCCAAGTCTGTGGAAGTGACAAGAAGCCATAGGAATGTCATGAGAAGCTCTTTGGTCATGACCAAGGCTAAAGTGACAGATGTAGCTTGTATCCTGGCCAGGCTGCCTCACAATGAACCCATAGACTAAATCTGCCATTTTCTCTGTCCTTGTGTGTATGACTGGGACAGCCATACTTTACAGCTAGCAGACACTCAAGAGGGTCCTCAGTTGAAAGGGAGGCTTTGAACCCAGGTGGGGAGCACACACCTGTAATGTCAGCACTTGGCACGCATTCAGGAGGATTGTTGCCACTTCAAGGCCAGCCTGGCTTATTAAGAGCCTTTCTCAAAAGCACACAAAAATAAGCAAGGCCTGGTGGCACACACCTGTAATCTCAGCACTCAGGGGCTAAGGCAGAAGGATCATAAAAAGTTGGAGGACAGCCTGGGCTACAAAGCCAAAATTTCTCTTAATAATAAACAACTACATAAATAAATACCATTGAAAGTTAGGTTCTGGTTTTAACTTTCATATACATATTTGTAAAGGTATCTTTTACTTGCCTGGTGTCATTGTTATCTTGGAGGCTCACTGCCTTAGTCTACTAACCTAGGCCTAGTCCTGGAATCCTCTAACCTCCATACAAGCTAATCCAAGTAGAATGTTTCCAGCCTCTGAGACTTACTGCTGAATATGCTCATTTTTTCTAGTTCTTTCTGAACACTGTTGGTTGGTTCAACCCAGCTGTTGTGACTCAAGCTCTTCCCCATGCTGACTGATTCAAACTGGTTTCTCTTGGCTTCTGAGTGAATTGCTCTCCTTGGCCTTACACTAACTTTGACAATATGTTCTAATCTTCTGGCCCCTTCTTGTTCTCTGTGTCATTCTATCTCCACCTGTGTCTAGCTTCTTAGCTCATCAACCTATCTCTATAAAACTGTGCCAGTAAAAACTGTTTCCTCCTCCTCCTCCTCCTCTTCCTCCTCCTCCCTCCTCCTCCTCCTCCTCCTCCTCCTCCTTCTTCTCTCCTCTCTCTCTCTCTCTCTCTCTCTCTCTCTCTCTCTCTGAACTGCTCTCTTAAGTATCTTCCCTTCTTCTTCTGGTGAGAGTTGGGCATATGCTATCCTGGCAGGTCTTTCTTTGATTCGTCGCTTTGTCTGTCACTCAATTAGACATCACTTTCAAACATGGGTGCTTCCTCCTACAAACTATCTTTACCTTCGTTGTTTGGAATTAAAAGTGTGTGCTAAGGATGTGTCCATATTCCAGCCAGAAGGATTAAAGGTGTGTGCTAAGAGCTGAGTCATACCACAACTCACAATGTTTTTTCATTAAATAACACAGTATCAGGGTTCACAGTGTGATTCAATATCCTGCAACAGGAATATGTTATATATTGAGCATATCTCTCCCCGTACAGAGTTCCTCTGACTTTTCTAACCCCACTCCTGTTTGTCTCCTTGTTCTGCTCGATGCTCATAGTTTCCTTCAGCTCACACTGGTTGTCTCCTTTAATGTCCATTTTGGTTCACATATCCATAGGCTCCTTTCCAGACTGCTGCTATCCATCCAGCATGCCACACAGACTCAGAAGAATAACAATTTCTTAACATACAAATACAGATACCAGCCCCTGACTCAAGGAACACCAACTAACCAACTATAGGATCAAGGGGGACTGTGTTGCCCTTAGTTACCCCACCCTAATGCAGCAGGAAGTAGCCAGAACTGACATCAGTGTCATAATCCCTTGGGCTTTACCTTCCTCTAACCCTGGTTCCATAAAGCTGTTTCATTTCATGTAAGCAAAAAGGGCTGCGATATCAGATCACAGATACTGCTTCTGTAGAGGGAATTATCCATCTATCTTCTCTCCCGTCCCAGGGACAGCAGGCAGGCTCCCAGCTATTACTATCAGAAAAGTTAAAGCACAGAAAAAGTGCAGCCATAGCCCTAGCGTCTCACTGCCCTAACCTAAAGCAACCTTTTTCCTCTTATATCCTGCCTAGTACCTTTTCTAAGCAACCAGAACATAGCGGCTTTGAGACACATTATTCACCCTGTAATAAGGCCTTAGCTCTAGTCAAAGATTCTCTTCCCTTTACAAGTGTATAAAAGTAAGAAATGTCTTTTGTTCTGCTGGGTCATTGGATCTCCTATCCCAGCCATAGACAGCCAGTATTACTAAAGTATATTTCACCTGAAATATTTCTCAGTATTCTCCTGTCAAACCCGAAAAGAATCATTCTTTATTATGGAAAACAGGCTTTTCACTTCCTTGGCGAAGTTTACACCGAGATATTTGTTTTAAGCTCTTGTGAATAGGGTTGCTTCCTTGATTTCTTTCTCAGTATGGTGGCCCTTGGTGTATATGAAAGCTACTGATTTCGTATGTTCATTCACATGTAACCTACCACTTTGCTGAAAGCCTTTAACCCAAGTGGTTCTCAACCTTCATAATGCCACAACCCTTTAATACAGTTCCTCGCCTATGGTGGCCCTCCCAACCATAAAATTGCTTTCTTCTTTATGAAGTTGCTATTTCATACTGTAATTTTGCTAAGTTGAATGGTAATATAAATATCTATGCTTCCAAAGGTTTTAGATGACCCCTGTGGAAGGATTGTTGGATTCCCCAAAGGTATCGAGACCTACAGGTTGAGGACACTGGTTTAACAGTTCTTGGAGTTTCCCAATGGAATCTGTAGGGGCTCTTATATAGAAGCTTATCGTCTGCAAATAAGAATACTCTGGCATCTTCCTTTTCTAGTTATATTCCTTATTTTTGCTTTTATTGCTGAGTTGTTCTAGCTGAGACTTCTAGCACCAAATTGAGTAAGTGTGGAGAAAGTGGACACCACTTATACTGGTGCTCATAGAAAGGGCATTTAAACTAAGCCAAGCTGTTTAATTTGAAGCAATATCACACTCTTAACACAAAAAAGAGGCAGGCGCTGTAGCCCTCATCATGTAGCTAACGTTTTATAAAGGTTGGGTTCCATAAAGCTACCAAGTGGAAGACTTACTTGTATGTGTGCATCTGGTGTATATGTCTACATAACCGACCACACCCCTTGATAAAGTGGCACATACTTACAGCTGTAAATGGGCTGAGAACTGCCATCTGGAACTCCCATCAATAGTGGTATTCAAATGTTGGGCATGGTTGCACATACCTTAAATCACAGCACTCAAGAGGCAGGGGTAGGTGGGTTTCCATGAGTTCAAGGCCAGCCTGATTTGCATAGTAAGCTTCAGGCTGCCAAAACTATACAGTGAGACCTTCCCTCAATAGTAACAACAACAACAACAACAATAATAATAATAATAATAATAATAAACATTCGAGGCAATTCAAATTTATATGGAAAGAATAACAGTATACACTCACTTTACCCAAGACTATGGTATTTCTCCTGTTTTCTGTCAACATTATGCTAGTCTTCTATGTCGAAGACCTTGGAATGAACCAGAAGTGGCGAGTAGCTACGTTGACATAATAAGACCACCTGTTCAGTAATTCAGACATTAAAGAAACCTACAAAGGCTTGGGGCTTGCTGCATAGTTAAAGGCGTGTGCATTCCATTTGGTTTGCTTGAGTATGGTTTCACGTTACCCAGACTGGCTTCAATTCACCATGGTTACCCAGGCTGGCTTCAATTCACCATGTCGCTGAGATCAGTCTTGAGCTCCTGGTGCTCGGCCTCCAGTCTTTCTCCCTTAAAATATACTGGTGATGAAAACCAGGATGTTGTACATGCTAGATAAGCATTCTACCAACGGGGCGACATCCATGGCCTGTGTGTGTGTGTGTGTGTGTGTGTGTGTGTGTGTGTGTGTGTGTGTGTGTGTGTACTCAGCTTCGTATTGAGAGTGTGATATTACTTCAAATTAAATAGCTTGGCTTAGTTTAAATGCCCTTTCCATAAAAACCAGTAAAAGTGGAGTCCACTTTCTCCAGACTTATTCAATTTGGTGCTAGAAGTCTCAACCAGAACAACTCAGCAATAAAAACAAAAATAAGGAATATAACTAGAAAAGGAAGATGCCAGAGCATTCTTTTTTTTTTTTTTCCTTTTCTTTTTTTCGGAGCTGGGGACCGAACCCAGGGCCTTGAGCTTGCTAGGCAAGCGCTCTACCACTGAGCTAAATCCCCAACCCCCACAGTATTCTTATTTGCAGACGATAAGCTTCTATATAAGAGCCCCTACAGATTCCATTGGAAAACTCCAAGAACTGGTAATCCAGTGTTCTCAACCTGTAGGTCTCGATACCTTTGGAGGATCCAACAATCCTTCCACAGAGGTTATCTAACCTCAGCTGTGGAGGCCCAAGGTTAAATTTAGGTATCTCCCTCTAGTACTCTCCACCTATTTTTTAAGCAGGTTTTCTTCGCTGAGCCTGAAGCTAGACTAGCTGGGCAGCGAGTTCCCAGAATCCTACTGTCTCTGCCTCCCCACTTGGCCATTCAGAGCCAGAGCCACAAGCTTACGTCTACACACTCAGTCGGTTAGGGAATCCATACTCTGGTCTTCACACTTACATGACAGTCACTTCACTCACTGAGCCAGCTCCCCAGAACCTCTTTTAGGGATGATTAAGGAAGCAATGATCTGACACATTGTGACAACCCCTGTGTGTTGCATAATGGGGGATAGGACCACTGTGCCTGGTACACTTGTCACTGAGAGAATGTGACACTTGGTTGCTGGGGAAGAAGCTCTCTGTCCACGCTCTACACACCTTGACCCTTTTCATTTCTAGGGGCAGAGCCCTGAATTCCTATTTTTATTTTCTTAAGATTTTATTTACTTTTATATTGTGCACACGGGTGTTTTGCCGGTCTGTGTAAATATGCACCACATGTATGCATGGTGCCACCAAGGTAAGAAGAGGACATTGGATCCCCTGGAACCGGAGTTTCAGACCATTGTGAGCCACCACGTGGGTGCTTGGACTGGAACCCAATTCTTTGGTAAAGCAGCCACTAATCTTAACCCCTAAACCAATTCTCTAGGTCCTAGAGTCCTGAATTCTATTCTTTCTGGTCCCAGGATTACAGAGAAAGCCAAAATTACCAGGTAGGTAACACCTCCCAAGACTAACCTTCAAACTAGTAACTAAAAACAATTGTTAACCGTCCCTTAACCCTACGCTGGGGTAAATTCTAAGAACTATGTCTCACAAACTTCGTAAGACTTCTCCAATGGAAATGTGTCTAAGTTACCTACCCTCATGATTTGCTTTACAATAATACCTTTATGAGATACAACTCCCAGAGTTTTCAGACGTGCACAGGTGTGAACATCTGTGTTTAAAGAAGAAAAAAACTTTCAAATATCAATTCAATGAACTAAGCTTCTGTCTGAAATTAGCAAGGGTGGCCAGAGTAATATTTAGTGGTTAAGAGCACCTGCAGGACCTGAGTTTGGTTCTCAGCACCCACATCAAGTGGCTGCCAATTGCCTGTAACTCCAACTCCAGGGTGTGTAATGCCCTTTCCCACCTCATAAGATGATAAAATCACATCCAGAAACCCAGATACAAAAGGAGACACATACTTTTTTTTATTATAAAATAAAACCCAGTGTAATGTCACATGCATTTGAGACACAGAGGCATGTGGGTCTCTGTGAGTCCGAGGCCAGGTCTGCATTGCTAGCTCCAGCCTAGCTAACAAATGTAATGCATCTCAAAAAATTATGAAGTAAAACATTAATATAAAATACACATTTAATAATAACACTTTTATTTTTTAATTAAAGTATCATCCCCCCCCTTCATTTTTCCATTTCTACCCTTTCCATAAATCCCCTCTTTGCTCCCTCTCAAATCCATGACTTCTTTCTTAATTGTTATTATTATATATGTATAAATGCACAGATATATAAATATAGCCTTGGGAGTCCATGTAGTGTTGCTTGTACGTATACAAATGATTTGGGGGATGACCACTTAGAATCGGCTAACAAATTAAGGGCTCATCCATGAGGATAAAATCCCCCTCCCTGAGCAGTCTTTAGTTGCCTGTAGTCTTTGTCTAGGGTGGAGCCTCATGGAATTTTCCCCACTTTACAATGCCTTGTTTATTGGTATTGTTAGTGTTCAGGTCATCCTTAGACAGTCACAGTACTGAGGCATAGCAGGAGGGCTTCCCCATCGTTTCCAGAAGACTTGATTTCACAGCAGTCCTCCTCTTCCTCAAGCTCTTGTTATCTTTTTGCTCTCTCTTCTTGTGTGTCCCCTGAGCCTTTTCTTAATAAAGAAACTAGAAATAATAATAATAATAATAATAATATAATAATAATAATAAGGCAGATGCCTGGTTTACATAAACTTATGCTGGGACTTTGTATACAATAAACTAGCTTTGCCTAGTTAAAAATAATAATAATAATAATAATAATAATAATAATAATAATAATAATAATAAGAAGAAGAAGAAGAAGAAGAAGAAGAAGAAGAAGAAGAAGACAGGTGTGGTAGTACACAGCTGTAATCCCACCACTTGATGGGTGGAGTTAGGAGAATGAGGCATTCTCACAATGAGTTTGAGGCCACCCTGGGCTACAAGAGATCTAAAAGACAGAGGAGGATCAGGAGGAGGAAAGGGGGAAGAAGCAAAGGAGAAGGAAGTGGGCAGAGGAAATTGGAAAACAAAACAGCATATTAAATCCAAAATTAAATAGAAATACATATAATGGAGACCAGGAAAATGGTATTTAAAAAAGATCAGTAAAACTAGAAAAACTTTTACTTTGAAGAAAAAGGAATGACTAGGCTGCGGAATGGAAGAGAAACTGTAGCTAGCAACCTCTGAGAAATAAAAAGCAGTTGAATGGGCCACCATGAACAAATGTGGAACAACCAGGCAGACAACTTTCATGACCTCTCTCGATTCTGAAAACCATAAGGTTCTTAATTAATTGTTCAGTGCAAAAATGGAACTGCTCTGTGACCGAGTTAATGCCTATGTATTTATAAAGAACGAGATATGAACAGACAAAAATGTGCACATCTGTGTTCACAGTGGCTTCATTTACAGGAATCAGCGTGGAAACAACTCTGATGCCTACCAATGAGTGATATAAAACAGTGTATATCCATGTCAGAGAATACTCCCCAGTAAAAAGAAACAGAATGGGAATGCTGTCCTATGCCTGTAACGAAGGTGAGTAGCTCAAGGTCATCCTGGGCTACCTGAGATCCTGTCTGAAAAAAAGACAAACTGAAAAGAAAAACAAGGAAAGGATGTGTGATATATATCACAAAGTGCAGGAACCTGGAAAACACTACCCTGGGTACAAGTAGCAAATAAGAAAAGGGGAAATGCTACATTATTACATTACTCATTGTTACAGTGTGTTACAGTGTGCTGCTGTGGCCATCCTAGTCCATGCACAGAGAAGGAGCCATTAAGTGTTTGTCAAGGACTGGTCTGGGCAGCTGAGGCCAACAGGCATCAGGTTTCCTTCGGGTACTGAAAACATTCTAAAGTTAGAGTACAGTGACCTCATGTCATGCCGCTTACCAGCAAGCTTCACAAATAGCCCCGCTGTGTCTTTGCCATCTTCTCTCCCCTCTTCTTTTGCTTTGATCCTCCCATGCCTTGTGCTTCTTGCTTTCCTGCTCTACAAGCTCAGACCCAGGCACAGCAAACCCCGCTCTGTCCCCTGTGTCCTCACATCAGAAGCATCCGGAGCAACATGAGCTAGCGTCTTTCTCTGGGCCCACCAAACCAGTCCCAATTACTCCTGCAGTCACACCTGTAGATACGGCCCTCTGGAGCAAGGAACACACATCTTCACTAGGTCCCTGGGGAGATGTAGATGGTAAAAAGCATTCTAATCAACTTGCACTGTGGCAAAAAATCTTTCTAGGACAAACCGAAGCGTCTGAGATATTGTGGACTTTAAACATCAGCTAAACTTTAACCCATTGTCAGGCCAAGCCTGCCTGATAACTTAGATCACACTCTTGATCAAAAAGTCTATTTTCTATTATTTACTTGGTTACAGACTGTATTTGAGTCTATTCTAATGACCTTTTAAATTACTTTATAGCAATAGCTATATTGGTTTACTTTAATGGAAACCAGACTAAATTCATCATAGATAAGGCGTGTAGTTTAATGTTTTCTGTCGGTAAAGGAAACTATTGGCTACAGATATCCTGTTTCTAGCACACTCGTACGGCTTCCCCTACATAGAGCAATAAGCTTTTTTGTGGATGATATAACCTGCAGAAAGCCATCTTGAGGGTTCACATTGGCAGAAGAAAGCCATATGGAAGAACTGAGAGTACCGTAAGGGAAATTTCCGGTGGTTGTCTCACCAAAATTGTCATCCTCTTAGAGTGTAGTCCCTGTGTGACTCTGGGAAATTTCCAGTTAGAGGCACAGTTCAGTTTAGTGTGGCTAGTCTATTCATTAACTGGGCACCAATAAAGAAACCATTTTCCCAAATACTGACATCCGTGTCAGTCTTAAGATGAAGCAAAGGCTGCAGAGATGGCTCAGAGATCAGGACCACTTGCTGTTCTCCCAGGGGACCCGGGTTGAGACCCAGATCCCTGGTAATTCTCAGCTGTCTGTCAGTCCAGTTCCAGTGGATCTGATAATCTCTTTAGATATCTGTGGGCACCAGGTATGTATATGGTATGTATACACACATGCAGATAAAACACTCATATAGATAAATACATCTATAAGAGATTATTCCACAATGGTCAAAACACATCCCTTAAAGTTTTCAGCCCTCTCTGACACTTGATAAATTTAGAGGGTGTGGCTGGGGTGTGGCTCACTGCAGTGTGAGGACTTGAGTGTGAACATTGGCACCACAAAAGTAACCAATCGATTAAAGAACAGAAAATGTACTATAGGGGCTTGAGAGATGGCTCAGTGGTTAAGAGTTCTGACTGTTCTTCCCAAAGTCCTAAGTTCAAATCCCAGCAACCACGTGGTAGCTCACGACCATCTGTAATGAGATTTGAAGCTCTCTTTTGGTGTCTGAGGACAGCTACAGTGTACTTATATATAGTAAATAAATAAATCTTCTAAAAGAAAAAGGAAGATGTACTATACTCCTGTGCTTCCTTGTTTTCATTTGTAAAATGAGAATAGTAACTGTCTATCACATCTGGCGGTACTGGTTTATTACTTGAAGTAACTAGTACCAGGCACTGCACTCTGGCCTTGAAAAGAGCAATTCCGACTCAGCGTCCTCAACCCTGGAAGTTCAGAAATGTGCCGTGTGCCTGCCTACAACTGTCCCTTTAAATCAACCAGAGGACGCCATTGTTCCTGAGGTTGTAACCGGCTCTCTCACATTTTACATCTTTGCTATCACGCATTTTGAAGACCTTCATCATGTCTTCTTCTCTTACATGTCTATTTCTTTGAGAAAACAAAAGTGTTAACTGAAGTTCAAGGAGAGTTAGAGGACAAATCTAGGCTAAGAATTCCGATGTAGAGTCCCTTAAATTTTCTCTGTTGCCAACTAGTTATGCCCTTAGGTGATTTAACCCCAGGTTCCACACCGGGAAACGGAGGAAATAAGCCCCGCCCCCTCTCTCTCTGGCCCTCCTCGCTTGAACTTTCTCTCCAATGAGCCAATCCTAAAGCGACTGTGATGACGATGACGTTTCATAAGAGAAATTTTCAACAGGTGTATTGACTTACATGTTACGTACATGTCCTGCCCTTGCAGGTGTGGCTGCTGTGTCACACGTGCAGCAGTAGGTGGCAGAGAGGAGAGAGGTTCCGTCTACGCTCCGTGTTCTGACCTACGAATATCTGAATTATCAGTAGCTTAACATACCCTGAAAAAAATCGAGCCTACCATACCCACCAGTCCAGTGCCGGGGGACCCGGACAGGGAGATAGCCTGAGATGACCACCAGTCCAGCACCCGTTCAGGCCTACAGCGGTAAACCATGTCTGAGATTATCCCTGCCCAGCGCCATAATACACCAAAGGCGCATAGCATTTCTGAAACCACTCCTGGGATGACCCCAGACACTCAGACCCCAGGTACCACTAAAAGAAGCAAGTAAGTGGTAGACAAATGGAAGAGAAAGAGAAACAGAAGGATGTGTACAATGAAGAGAGGCAGAGCTGGAGACTTGAGGGTAGTAAGAACAGGCTGGTGTGAGCAGCTGGTGATGCCACTTGGGACCATGAGGGGGTCCTGATCTGTGCTGCCTCCAGGGGCCATGTCCGGGTTTGTGGTACTGCAGCAACAGGGGTCTGTTGACACCACCAGCCAGGCAGACATCCCTAGTCTAGGCTGCTGCCTAGGGACATGTTGATGTCTGAGGGTTGTGCAGAACTGGCCCCACCCTCATCTGGGCATCATGGGAGAGTTGGCCCTGGAGGCAGAAGAGCAGACAAGTGACCCCACCCCTAGCCAGCTTCAGTACTCTGGAGATCGGGACCTTGACATTGCAGGAGTTGTTGGTGAGCTGACCCTAAGGACATGAGCATGGGAGATCTGACCCTACCACTTATCTCCTCTGAGGTGGCATAGAGAGATGAGAGAGGTATGCCCTTCTCCTCCCTTACCACCTTCAGCAGGCAGGAGACACAGCCCAGGGGTCATAAGAGCAGGAGAACTGGCCCTACTCCTCACCAGAGGAAGCACTCAGGAGAGCGGGCCCTGAACCTTGCCTGGGCAGCACAGTAGGAGATATTTCTGAGGAT